>NC_052082.1:10905000-11175343 GCF_015852505.1 Tachyglossus aculeatus
CGAGCGCTCACGGCGTGCACAGCACTGTACTGAGCGCTCAGGAGCGTACCGCCCCAACAGTATAGAGAAGCGGCGCGGCCTAGCGCGTCGAGCCCGGGCCCCGGAGTCACAGGACCTGGGTTCTAATCCCGGTCGCTTGCCGTGTGATCCGGGGAGGCGGCGCGGCTCGGTGGAAAGAGCCCGGGCTTGGGAGTCAGAGGTCGTGATGATGATGGTGATGATGGCATTTATTAAGCGCTTACTATGTGCCAAGCACTGTTCTAAGCGCTGGGGAGGTTACAAGGTGATCGGGTTGTCCCACGGGGGGCTCACAGTCTTCATCCCCATTTTACAGATGAGGGAACTGAGGCCCAGAGAAGTGAAGTGGCTGGCCCGAAGTCACCCAGCTGACAAGTGGCGGAGCCGGGATTTGAGCCCATGACCTATGACTTCAAAGCCCAGGCTCTTTCCACTGAGTCGCGCTGCTTCTCCAAGTCATGGGTTCTAATCCCGGCTCCACCGCTTAATAATAATAATGATAGCATGTATTAAGCGCTTACTATGTGCCAAGCACTGTTCTAAGAGCTGGGGAGGTTACAAGGTGATCAGGTTGTCCCACGTGGGGCTCACAGTCTTCATCCCCATTTCACAGATGAGGGAACTGAGGCACAGAGAAGTGAAGTGGCTGGCCCGAAGTCACCCAGCTGACAAGTGGCGGAGCTGGGATTTGAACCCATGACCTCTGACTCCAAAGCCCGGGCTCTTTCCACTGAGCCATGCTGCTTCTCCAAGTCGTGGGTTCTAATCCCGGCTCCACCGCTTAATAATAATAATGATAGCATTTATTAAGCGCTTGCTATGTGCCAAGCACTGTTCTAAGAGATGGGGAGGTTACAAGTTGATCAGGTTGTCCCACGTGGGGCTCACAGTCTTCATCCCCATTTTACAGATGAGGGGATTGAGGCCCAGAGAAGTGAAGTGGCTGGCCCAAAGTCACCCAGCTGACAAGTGGCAGAGCTGGGATTTGAACCCATGACCTCTGACTCCAAAGCCCGGGCTCTTTCCACTGAGCCACGCTGCTTCTCTAAGTCGTGGGTTCTAATCCCGGCTCCACCGCTTAATAATAATAATGATAGCATGTATTAAGCGCTTACTATGTGCCAAGCACTGTTCTAAGCACTGGGGAGGTTACAAGGTGATCGGGTTGTCCCACGGGGGGCTCACAGTCTTCATCCCCATTTTACAGATGAGGGGACTGAGGCCCAGAGAAGTGAAGTGGCTGGCCCGAAGTCACCCAGCTGACAAGTGGCGGAGCTGGGATTTGAACCCATGACCTCTGACTCCAAAGCCCGGGCTCTTTCCACTGAGCCACGCTGCTTCTCCAAGTCGTGGGTTCTAATCCTGGCTCCACCGCTTAATAATAATAATGATAGCATTTATTAAGTGCTTACTATGTGCCAAGCATTGTTCTAAGCTCTGGGGAGGTTACAAGATAATCAGGTTGTCCCCCGTGGGGCTCACAGTCTCCATCCCCATTTTCCAGATTGAGGGAACTGAGGCCCAGAGTAGCGAAGTGACTTGCCCAAAGTCACCCGGCTGCCAAGCGGCGGAGCCGGGATTATCATCATCATCATCAATTGTATTTATTGAGCGCTTACTGTGTGCAGAGCACTGTACTAAGCTCTTGGGAAGTACAAATTGGCAACATATAGAGACAGTCCCTACCCAACAGTGGGCTCACAGTCTAAAAGGGGGAGACAGAGAACAAAACCAAACATACTAACATAAAATAGAATAGATATGGACAAGTAAAATAAATAAATAAATGGAGTAATAAATATGTACAAACATATATACAGGTGATTAGAACCCACGACCTCGGACTCCCAAACCCGGGCTCTTCCCACCGAGCCCCACCGCTTCCTGATGATGTGTGGCTTTGGGCGAGTCCCTTCACTTCCTCTGTGCCTCAGTTCCCTCATCCGTAAAATGGGATTGAGACCGTAAGCCCCACGAGGGCCGGGGACCGCCTCCAACCCGATCTGCTTGCATCCACCCTGGTGTTTCGTATGGTGTCAGCGCTTTAAATTTTAAATTTTATTTTAAATTTTAAATATTACTCTATTATTTATTTATTTTGTACAGATTCATTCATTCATTCAATCGTATTTATTGAGCGCTTACTGTGTGCAGAGCACTGGACTATTCTATTTATTTTATTTTGTTAATATGTTTGGTTTTGTTGTCTGTCTCCCCCTTCTAGACTGTGAGCCCGCTGTTGGGTAGGGATCGTCTCTATGTGTTGCCGACTTGTACTTCCCAAGCGCTTAGTCCAGTGCTGTGCACACAGTAAGCGCTCCATAAATACGATTGATTGATTGATTTTAAAATACCATTATTATTATCTGTTGCCAACTTGGACGTCCCAAGCGCTTAGTCCAGTGCTCTGCACACAGTAAGCACTCCATAAATACGATTGATTGATTGATTGATTTAAAAATACCACTATTATTATCTGTTGCCAACTTGGACATCCCAAGCGCTTAATCCAGGTCTCTGCACACAGTAAGCGCTCCATAAATACGATTGAGTGATGGATTGATTGATTTAAAAATACCATTATTATTATCTGTTGCCGACTTGGACGTCCCAAGCGCTTCGTGGCTCAGTGGAAAGAGCCCGGGCTTTGGAGTCAGAGGCCATGGGTTTGAATCCCGACTCCGCCACATGTCTGCTGTGTGACCTTGAGCAAGTCACTTCACTTCTCTGAGCCTCAGTTACCTCATCTGCAAAATGGGGGTGAAGACTGTGAGCCCCCCGTGGGACAACTTGATCACCTTGTATCCCTCCCCAGCGCTTAGAACAGTGCTCCGCACATAGTAAGCGCTTAACAAATTACTGCCACTTGTCAGCTGCCAGTCTTTTAGACTGTGAGCCCACTGTCGGGTAGGGACCGTCTCTATATGTTGCCAACTTGGACTTCCCAAGCGCTTAGTCCAGTGCTCTGCACACAGTAAGCGCTCAATAAATACGATTGATGATGATGATGATGATGACCAAGCGACTTTCTGAGCGGGTTTGGCTAACCGGAGGCCCGGCTCTCGCACTTCCTCGTGCCCGGGAGGGTGATCGTGTGGCTTTATTACTCTATTTATTTATTACTCTATTTATTTATTTATTTATTTATTTTACTTGTCCATATCTATTCTATTTATTTTATTTTGTTAGCATGTTTGGTTTTGTTCTCTGTCTCCCCCTTTTAGACTGTGAGCCCACTGTTGGGTAGGGACCGTCTCTATATGTTGCCAATTTGTACTTCCCAAGCGCTTAGTGCAGTGCTCTGCACACAGTAAGCGCTCAATAAATACGACTGATGATGATGATGATGAACAAATGCCATCATCATCATTATTATTATTATTAGCCCAGTGCTCTGCACACGGTAAGCGCTCAGTAAATGCGACTGAAGGACTCGATCATTATTTCCCTGCCGGAGGCTCTGAGAAACCAGCAAGCCGCTGGAACCCATTTCGACTTCTTTGGGGAACCCCACGTGGGACAACCTGATCACCTTGTATCCCCCCAGCGCTTAGAACGGGGCTTTGTACATAGTAAGCGCTTAATAAATGTCATTATTATTATTATTATTATTTGATTCTCTCTAGCCCCAAGAGGACCCCGCCCCAGAATCCCTACAGACGGCTCTCTGAGGGAAAGAAGACAGCAGAAGACGCCGCGTACGGCTCCCCGCCGCTGGATGAAAATGTACAGCGGGCAACTAAAGAGTTTTGTGACTGGGTGGCTTCTTTGGTTGGTAAACTCACCCACAAGCTGGCAAACCTCCTCCCGGCTCCTCTTGGCAGGGCCCAAAGGAGCCAGTCTCGAGTCGGCCCGGGCTCGGCCAAGCCACCGAGGGGATTTGGGGATAGGCGGGAGGGTCGGCGGGAGGCAATTAACCCGGGAGACATTGCGTTTCGAGACTCTCATCCCCCTTGGGTCCCAACTTGGATCA
The DNA here is from genome assembly GCF_015852505.1 of Tachyglossus aculeatus. NCBI lineage: Eukaryota > Metazoa > Chordata > Mammalia > Monotremata > Tachyglossidae > Tachyglossus > Tachyglossus aculeatus. Next base: position 10,908,992 of record NC_052082.1, read on the forward strand.
AATCCCGGCTCGGCCACGTGTCTGCTGTGTGACCCCGGGCCAGTCGCTTCACTTCTCTGGGCCTCAGTTCCCTCATCTGTCGAATGGGGATGAAGACGGGGAGGGGGAGGAACAGGGACTGTATCTGGCCCGATTAACTTGGAGCTAAGGCGGTGCTCAGAACAGTGCTTGGCACATAGTAAGCGCTTGACAAATGCCTTCACTACCCTTGGGGCCCAACCTTGGTTCTAATCCCGGCTCGGCCACCTGTCTGCTGTGTGACCCCGGGCTAGTCGCTTCACTTCTCTGGGCCTCAGTTCCCTCATCTGTCGAATGGGGATGAAGACGGGGAGGTGGAGGAACAGGGACTGTATCTGGCCCGATTAACTTGGAGCTAAGGCGGTGCTCAGAACAGTGCTTGGCACATAGTAAGCGCTTGACAAATGCCTTCGCTACCCTTGGGGCCCAACCTTGGTTCTAATCCCGGCTCGGCCACGTGTCTGCTGTGTGACCCCGGGCCAGTCGCTTCACTTCTCTGGGCCTCAGTTCCCTCACCTGTCGAATGGGGATGAAGACGGGGAGGTGGAGGAACAGGGACTGTATCTGGCCCAATTAACTTGGAGCTAAAGCGGCGCTCAGAACAGTGCTTGGCACATAGTAAGCGCTTGACAAATGCCTTCGCTACCCTTTGGGCCCAACCTTGGTTCTAATCCCGGCTCTGCCACGTGTCTGCTGTGTGACCCCGGGCCAGCCGCTTCACTTCCCTGGGCCTCAGTTCCCTCCTCTGTCGAATGGGGATGAAGACGGGGAGGGGGAGGAACGGGGACTGTATCTGGCCTGATTAACTTGGAGCTAAAGCGGCGCTCAGAACAGTGCTTGGCACATAGTAAGCGCTTGACAAATACCTTCGCTACCCTTTGGGCCCAACCTTGGTTCTAATGCCGGCTCCGCCACCTGTCTGCTATGTGACCCCGGGCCAGTCGCTTCACTTCTCTGGGCCTCAGTTCCCTCATCTGTCGAATGGGGATGAAGACGGGGAGGGGGAGGAACGGGGACTGTATCTGGCCTGATTAACTTGGAGCTAAAGTGGCGCTTAGAACAGTGCTTGGCACGTAGTAAGCGCTTGACAAATGCCTTCGCTACCCTTGGGGCCCAACCTTGGTTCTAATCCTGGCTCTGCCACGTGAACCTTGGTTCTAATCCCGGCTCCGCCACGTGTCTGCTGTGTGACCCCGGGCCAGTCGCTTCACTTCTCTGGGCCTCAGTTCCCTCATCTGACGAATGGGGATGAAGACGGGGAGGGGGAGGAACGGGGACTGTATCTGGCCTGATTACCTTGGAGCTAAAGCGGCGCTTAGAGCAGGGTTTGGCACGTAGAAAGCACTTGACAAATATCTTCACTACCCTTTGGGCCCAACCTTGGTTCTAGTCTCGGCTCTTCCACGTGAACCTTGGTTCTAATCCCGGCTCTGCCACGTGTCTGCTGTGTGACTTTGGGCAAGTCGCTTCACTTCTCTGGGCCTCAGTTCCCTCATCTGTCAAATGGGGATGAAGACAGGGAGGTGGAGGAACAGGGACTGTATCTGGCCTTGATTACCTTGGAGCTAAAGCAGCGCTTAGAACAGTGCTTGGCACGTAGTAAGCGCTTGACAAATACCTTCACTACCCTTTGGGCCCAACCTTGGTTCTAATCCCGGCTCCGCCACGTGTCTGCTGTGTGACCCCGGGCCAGTCGCTTCACTTCTCTGGGCCTCAGTTCCCTCACCTGTCGAATGGGGATGAAGACGGGGAGGTGGAGGACCGGGGACTGTATCTGGCCTGATTAACTTGGAGCTAAAGCGGCGCTTAGAACAGCGCTTGGCACATAGCGAGCGCTGAACGAGTACAGTAATTATGCTTCTCATTATTCCACAGACCAGCCCAGAGACCCAAGCTGGTGGTGGTGGCAGTTGGCCAAGGGAAAGGAAACAGGATAGACGGGCCTGAAAAGGAGAGTGCAGGGGAAGGAATGGCAAAAAAACCCCAGATCGTTCCCCTGGGGGCCCACGCCTTTCAATGTCTTCCCCCCTCCAGCGCTTAGAACAGTGCTTGGCGCATAGTAAAGGCTTAATAATAATAATGATAATAAAAATGGCATTTATTAAGCTCTTACTCTACTATAGTAAGTATAGTATACTATACTATAGTAAGTATAGTATACTATACTACAGTAAGTATAGTATACTATACTATATATGTATATATATGTATATATGTATATATATACCTATCACCTGTATATATGTATATATGTACATATTTTTTTACTCTATTTATTTATTTATTTATTTATTTTACTTGTACATATCTATTCTATTTATTTTATTTTGTTAGTCTGTTTGGTTTTGTTCTCTGTCTCCCCCTTTTAGACTGTGAGCCCACTGTTGGGTAGGGACTGTCTCTATGTGTTGCCAACTTGTACTTCCCAAGCGCTTAGTACAGTGCTCTGCACACAGTAAGCGCTCAATAAATACGATTGATGATGATGATGATGATACTATACTATAGTAAGCACTTAATAAATGCCATCATTAATCAATTAATTAATTACTATGTGCCAAGCACTGTTCTAAGAGCTGAGGAGGTTACAGGGTGATCAAGTTGTCCCACAGGGGGCTCCCAGTCTTCATCCCCATTTTACAGATGAGGGAACTGAGGCCCAGAGAAGTGAAGTGACTTGTCCATAGTCACACAGCTGACAATTGGCGGAGCAGGTATTTGAACCCATGACCTGTGGCTCCAAATAATAATAATAATGATAATGGCATTTATTAAGCGCTTACTATGTACAAAGCACTGTTCTAAGCGCTGGGGAGGTTACAGGGTGATCAGGTTGTCCCATGGGGGGCTCCCAGTCTTCATCCCCATTTTACAGATGAGGGAACTGAGGCCCAGAGAAGTGAAGTGACTTGCCCAGAGTCACACAGCTGACAATTGGCGGAGCGGGGATTTGAACCCATGACCTGTGGCTCCAAATAATAATAATAATAATAATGGCATTTATTAAGCGCTTACTATGTGCAAAGCACTGTTCTAAGCGCTGGGGAGGTTACAGGGTGATCAGGTTGTCCCACAGGGGGCTCCCAGTCTTCATCCCCATTTTACAGATGAGGGAACTGAGGCCCAGAGAAGTGAAGTGACTTGCCCATAGCCACACAGCTGGCAATTGGCGGAGCAGGGATTTGAACCCATGACCTCTGACTCCAAATAATAATAATAATAATAATAATAATAATGATAATAATAATAATGGCATTTATTAAACGCTTACTATGTGCAAAGCACTGTTCTAAGCGCTGGGGGGGATACAAGGTGATCAGGGTGTCCCACAGGGGGCTCCCAGTCTTCATCCCCATTTTACAGATGAGGGAACTGAGGCCCAGAGAAGTGAAGTGACTTGACTATAGTCACACAGCTGACAATTGGCGGAGCGGGGATTTGAACCCATGACCTGTGACTCCAAATAATAATAATAATGATGGCATTTATTAAGCACTTACTCTGTGCAAAGCACTGTTCTAAGCGCTGGGGAGGTTACAGGGTGATCAGGTTGTCCCATGGGGGGCTCCCAGTCTTCATCCCCATTTTACAGATGAGGGAACTGAGGCCCAAAGAAGTGAAGTGACGTGCCCATAGTCACACAGCTGACAAGTGGCGGAGCGGGGATTTGAACCCATGACCTCTGACTCCAAATAATAATAATAATAATAATAATAATGGCATTTATTAAACGCTTACTATGTGCAAAGCACTGTTCTAAGCGCTGGGGGGGATACAAGGTGATCAGGGTGTCCCACAGGGGGCTCCCAGTCTTCGTCCCCATTTTACAGATGAGGGAACTGAGGCCCAGAGAAGTGAAGTGACTTGCTCATAGTCACACAGCTGACAATTGGCGAAGCGGGTATTTGAACCCATGGCCTGTGACTCCAAATAATAATAATAATGATGGCATTTGTTAAGCGCTTACTATGTGCAAAGCACTGTTCTAAGCACTGGGGAGGTTACAGGGTGATCAGGTTGTCCCACAGGGGGCTCACAGTCTTCATCCCCATTTTACAGATGAGGGAACTGAGGCCCAGAGAAGTGAAGTGACTTGCCCACAGTCACACAGCTGACAATTGGTGGAGTGGGGATTTGAACCCATGACCTGTGACTCCAAATAATAATAATAATGATGGCATTTGTTAAGCGCTTACTATTTGCAAAGCACTGTTCTAAGCGCTGGGGAGGTTACAGGGTGATCAAGTTGTCCCACAGGGGGCTCCCAGTCTTCATCCCCATTTTACAGATGAGGGAACTGAGGCCCAGAGAAGTGAAGTGACTTGCCCGTAGTCACACAGCTGACAATTGGTGGAGCGGGGATTTGAACCCATGACCTCTGACTCCAAAGCCCGGGCTCTTTCCACTGAGCCACGCTGCTTCTCTGAGCCAGGCTGCTTAACAAATACCATCATCATCATCATCCAAAAAACTGATGCTCGTCCGACCCCTAAAGACCCTGCAGCCATCAGAGCCCTCTCCCCAGTAATGGGAAGAAGAAGAAGAATTACGGTATTTGCTGATGATGGCATTTGTTAAGCACTTACTATGTGCCAGGCACTGTACTGAGCGCTGAGGTAAGTACGAGCCAAAGGAGTTGGACACAGTCCCTGTCCCACGAGGGGCTCGCAGTCTCCATCCCCATTTGACAGATGAGAAGCAGCGTGGCTCCGTGGAACGAGCCCGGGCTTTGGAGTCAGAGGTCATGGGTTCAAATCCCGGCTCCGCCAATTGTCAGCAGTGTCACTTTGGGCAAGGCACTTCATTCATTCATTCAGTCAGTCGTATTTATTGAGCGCTTACTGTGTGCAGAGCACTTCACTTCTCTGGGCCTCAGTTCCCTCATCTGTAAAATGGGGAGGAAGACTGTGAGCCCCCCGTGGGACAACCTGATCAATCAATCAATCAATCGTATTTATTGAGCGCTTACTGTGTGCAGAGCACTGGACTAAGCGCTTGGGAAGTACAAGTTGGCAACATATAGAGACAGTCCCTATCCAACAGTGGGATCACCTTGTATCCCCCTCCAGCGCTTAGAACGGTGCTTTGCACATAGTAAGCGCTTCACAAATACCATCATCATTATTATTATTATGAAGGAACTGAGGCCCAGAGTAGTAAAGAAGCAGCGTGGCTCCGTGGAAAGAGCCCGGGCTTTGGAGTCAGAGGTCATGGGTTCAAATCCCGGCTCCGCCACTTGTCAGCTGTGCGACTTTGGGCAAGTCACTTCACTTCTCTGCGCCTCAGTTCCCTCATCTGTAAAATGGGGATGAAGACTGGGAGCCCCCCGGGGGACAACCCGATCACCTTGTAACCTCCCCGGGCGCTTAGAACAGTGCTTTGCACATAGTAAGCGCTTAAGAATATTATTATTATGAAGGAACTGAGGCCCAGAGAAGTAAAGCGACTTCCCCGGGTCCCACAGCAGGCGGGAGGCGGAGCAGAATTAGAACCCGTGACCTTCTGAACTCCCAGGCACGTGCTGTGCCCACTAGGCCACGCCGACTGTCCATCAGCTGCCCTTCATCATCATCAGTCGTATTTATTGAGCACTTCCCTTCATCATCATCATCATCAATCGTATTTATTGAGCACTTACTATGTGCAGAGCACTGTACTAAGCGCTTGGGAAGTCCAAATTGGCAACATATAGAGACAGTCCCTACCCAACAGTGGGCTCACAGTCTAAAAGGGGGAGACGGAGAACAAAACCTTCGCACATCCCACGGCTCCTCACCCCCTCCCCAACTCCAGGGCAGCCCATCCTCGCTCCCTTCCCATCCAGGGTGGGGCCGAGAACCTCCAGGACGAATCCGCCATCCGGAACCTGTTCGTCCCCGGCTACGACGTCCCACGGAGCTTCCCGACGCGCGTGGTGGAGCTGGACAACGTCCCGGAGGAGCTGAAACGGCGCCTGGGCCCCCGACTGCCGGGCCCCGCTGCGGCCGGGCCGGCCCGCGGCAAGTCTCAGGTGAGGCTGGCCGCCACTCTACAGGCCCCTCGCCTCTCTCGGACGCTCAGTCAGTCCGTCCATCGTATTTATTGAGCGCTCACTGTCCGCGGAGCACCGGGAGGGGACAACGGGACAGACGCATCCCCTGCCCGCACGAGCTTACGGTCTTCCTTCCTTCTTTTAGACTGTGAGCCCACTGTTGGGTAGGGACCGTCTCTAGATGTTGCCAACTTGGACTTCCCAAGCGCTTAGTACAGTGCTCTGCACACAGTAAGTGCTCAATAAATGCGATTGATGATGATGATGATGATTCCTTGCCCCTAATAATAACAGTAGGCTTACTATGGTCGCGAGTCGTGTCCTTCTCGCCGTGTGTCGGTCGTGGAAAGGACTTACCTCCTTACCTCCTTCCCTTCCCCACAGCACCTGTATATATGTATATATGTTTGTACATGTTTATTACCCTATTTGTTTTACTTGTACCTATCTATTCTATTTATTTTATTTTGTTAGCATGTTTGGTTTTGTTCTCTGTCTCCCCCTTCTAGACTGAGCCCACTGTTGGGTAGGGACTGTCTCTAGATGTTGCCAGCTTGTACTTCCCAAGCGCTTAGTCCAGTGCTCTGCACACAGTAAGCGCTCAATAAATACGATTGATTGATTGATTGATTGATTGACTCAGCGCTTTGCACAGAATAAGCGCTCAGTAAGTACGGTTGAATGATTAAATAATGATGGCATTTTATTAATCAATCAATCAATCAATCGTATTTATTGAGCGCTTACTATGTGCAGAGCACTGTACTAAGCGCTTGGGAAGTACAAATTGGCATCACATAGAGACAGTCCCTACCCGATAGTGGGCTCACAGTCTAAAAGGGGGAGACAGAGAACAGAACCAAACATACCAACAAAATAAAATAAGTAGGATAGAAATGTACAAGTAAAATAAATAAATAAATAAATAAACAGAGTAATAAATATGTACAACCATATATACATATATACAGGTGCTGTGGGGAGGGGAAGGCGGTAAGGCGGGGGGATGGAGGGGGGAGAGGGAGAGGAAGGAGGGGCTCAGTCTGGGAAAGCCTCCTGGAGGAGGTGAGCTCTCAGCAGGGCCTTGAAGGGAGGAAGAGAGCTAGCTTGGCGGATGGGCAGAGGGAGGGCATTCCAGGCCCGGGGGATGACGTGGGCCGGGGGTCGATGGCGGGACAGGCGAGAGCGAGGTACAGTGAGGAGATTAGTGGTGGAGGAGCGGAGGGTGCGGGCTGGGCTGGAGAAGGAGAGAAGGGAGGTGAGGTAGGAGGGGGCAAGGTGATGGACAGCCTTGAAGCCCAGGGTGAGGAGTTTCTGCCTGATGCGCAGATTGATCGGTAGCCATTGGAGGTTTTTGAGGAGGGGAGTGATATGTCCAGAGCGTTTCTGGACAAAGATAATCCGGGCAGCAGCATGAAGTATGGATTGAAGTGGAGAGAGACACGAGGATGGGAGATCAGAGAGAAGGCTAGTGCAGTAGTCCAGACGGGATAGGATGAGAGCTTGAATTAGCAGGGTAGCGGTTTGGATGGAGAGGAAAGGGCGGATCTTGGCAATGTGCCAAGCGCTTGCTATGTGCCAAGCACCGTTCTAAGCGCTGGGGAGGTTACAAGGTGATCAGGTTGCCCCACGGGGAGCTCACGTTTTTCACCCCCATTTTCCGGATGAGGTCACTGGGGCCCGGAGAAGTGAAGTGACTCGCCCCAAGTCACACGGCTGACAGTTGGAGGAGCCGGGATTTGAACCCATGACCTCTGGCTCCAAAGCCCGGGCTCTTTCCACTGAGCCACGCTGCTTCCCTACAGACTCTTCTCCTCCGCAGGCTCCCATCCTCTCTCTTGGAGACTCCAACGAGGACTGGAGAGGGTGCGGAGGTTCCCAAGAGAAAAAGATGATTTTAAAATCTTTCTTCCCCTCTAGACCGTCAGCCTCTCGTGGGCAGGGACTGCGTCTATTAGTACACGCAGTCACGCCGTTAGTACAGTGCTCTGCACACAGTCACGCCGATGGAGTGGTCGATTGATTCGTCCCCGGGCCTGGGCTGAGCGAGAAGAGCCTGCGGCCCGGTGGCTTTTCATTCATTTATTCATCCATTCGATCGTATTTATCGAGCACTTACTGTGCGCAAAGCACCGTACTAAGCGCTTGGGAGAGCACACTGTCTCCCCCTTCTAGACTGTGAGCCCGTCGTTGGGTAGGGACCGTCTATGTTACCAACTTGGACTTCCCAAGCGCTTAGTACAGTGCTCTGCACACAGTCAGCGCTCAATAAGTACGATTGAATGAATAAATGAATGAATGACAAATGAGCACCTCTTGGCCGCTTATACCCCTCGGGCCAGGTGAGCGGTTCCCCCTTCTAGACTGTGAGCCCGTCGTTGGGTAGGGACCGTCTCTCTATGTTACCAACTTGTACTTCCCAAGCGCTTAGTCCAGTGCTCTGCACACAGTAAGCGCTCAATAAATAGGATTGAATGAATAAAAGAATGAATGACCAACGGACACCTCTTGGCCGCTTACCCCCTTGGGCCGGGTGAGCGGTTCCCCCTTCTAGACTGTGAGCCCGTCGTTGGGTAGGGACCGTCTCTATATGCTACCAACTTGTACTTCCCACGCGCTTAGTCCAGTGCTCTGCACACAGTAAGCGCTCAATACGATTGAATGAATAAATGAATGACATAACGGACACCTCAATAATAATAATAATGATGGCATTTGTTAAGCGCTTCCTATGTGCAAAGCACTGTTCTAAGCGCTGGGGGGATGCAAGGTGATCAGGTTGTCCCACGTGGGGCTCACAATCGTAATCCTCATTTTCCAGATGAGGGAACTGCGGCCCAGAGAAGCGAAGTGACTTGTCCAAGGTCACACAGCAGACACGTGGCGGAGCCGGGATTCGAACCCCTGACCTCTGACTCCAAAGCCCGGGCTCTTTCCACTGAGCCACGCTGCTTCTCTTGGCCGCTTATGAGCGGTTCCCCCTTCTAGACTGTGAGCCCGTCGTTGGGCAGGGACCGTCTCTCTCTGTTACCAACTTGTCCTTCCCGAGCGCTTAGTCCAGTGCTCTGCACACAGTCAGCGCTCAATAAATACGATTGAATGAATGCCAGCGCTTCCACGGGCGTTGTTCCTTGACCACCGGGAACACCGGGAAATCTTCCTTTTGCCCCTGTTCCGTTCAGGACCCTTACAGGCCCGGCTCGGAGAAGATCCGGTACGGAGCCTGGTACCTCAGTCCCAAGCTGTGGAAAAAGCAAAGAGCTGACGAACCCCTGAAAGACCCCAAGGTTGAACTGGCTGCCCAGGAGGAAGAACTGAGAAAGGCTCCTCAGGAAAAGGTAGGTCCTGAGACTGCTTTTATTATTTTTATTTTTTTTTTTGTATTTATTTATTTTATTTTATTTATAAATTTTATTTATTTCTTTGTTTTTTTTTTTATCGTGAAGCGCTTACTATGGGCCAGGCACTATACTAAGCACCAGGGTGGATGTAGGGTCATCAGTTTGGACACAGTCCCTGCCCCAAATGGGGCTCATCGTCTTAATCCCCATAATAATAATAATAATGATCATCATCATCATCGATTGTATTTATTGAGCGCTTACTGTGTGCAGAGCACTGTACTAAGCGCTTAGGAAGTACAAATTGGCAACGTATAGAGACAGTCCCTATCCAACAGCTAATGATGGTATTTGTTAAGTGCTTACTATGCGCAAAGCACTGTTCTAAGCACTGGGGAGGTTACAAGGTGATTAGGTTGTCCCGGGGGGGCCTCACAGTTTTAATCCCCATCTTACAGATAAGGGAACTGAGGCCCAGAGAAGTGAAGTGACTTGCCCAAAGTCACACAGCTGACAAGTGGCGGAGCTGGGATTTGAACCCATGACCTCTGACTCCAAACCCCGGGCTCTTTCCACTGAGCCACGCTGCTTCTCCATCTTACAGATGAGGTCACTGAGGCCCAGGGAAGTGAAATGACTGGCCCCAGGTCACACGGCAGACGAGCGTCGGGGCCGGGATCAGACTAGCTGGGATAAAATCGATTGTGAGCCTCGTCCGGGACAGGGCCTAATGTTGCCAACTTGTACTTCCCAAGCGCTTAGTCTCGTGCTCTGTACACAGTAAGCGCTCAATAAATACGATTGAATGAGTGAATATTACTCTATTTATTTATTTATTTTACTTGTACATATCTAATCTATTTATTTTATTTTGTTAATATTCATTCATTCATTCAATCGTATTTATTGAGCACTTAATATGTTTGGTTTTGTTCTCTGTCTCCCCCTTCTAGACTGTGAGCCCACTGGTGGGTAGGGATCGTCTCGATCTGTTGCCAACTTGTACTTCCCAAGCGCTTAGTCCAGTGCTCTGCACACAGTAAGCGCTCAATAAATACGACTGAATGAGTGAATATTACTCTATTTATTTATTTAACTTGTACATATCTATTCTATTTATTTTATTTTGTTAATATGTTTGGTTTTGTTCTCTGTCTCCCCCTTCTAGACTGTGAGCCCGCTGTTGGGTAGGGACTGTCTCTAGATGTTGCCAACTTGGACTTCCCAAGCGCTTAGTCCAGTGCTCTGCACACAGTAAGCGCTCAATAAATACGATTGAATGAGTGAATATTACTCTATTCATTTATTTTACTTGTACACATCTATTCTATTTATTTTATTTTGTTAATATGTTTGGTTTTGTTCTCTGTCTCCCCCTTCTAGCCTGTGAGCCCACTGTTGGGCAGGGACTGTCTCTAGATGTTGCCAACTTGGACTTCCCAAGCACTTAGTCCAGTGCTCTGCACACAGTAAGCGCTCAATAAATATGATTGAATGAGTGAATATTACTGTATTTATTTATTTATTTAACTTGTACACATCTATTCTATTTATTTTATTTTGTTAATATGTTTAGTTTTGTTCTCTGTCTCCCCCTTCTAGACTGTGAGCCCACTGTTGGGTAGGGACCGTCTCTAGATGTTGCCAACTTGGACTTCCCAAGCGCTTAGTCCAGTGCTCTGCACACAGGAAGCGCTCAATAAATACGATTGATTGATTGATTGATTGATTGAAGTGACTAGCCCCAGGTCACATGGCAGACAAGCGTCGGGACTGGGATCAGACTAGCTGGGATAAAATCGATTGTGAGCCTCGTCTGGGACAGGGCCTAATGTTGCCAACTGGTACTTCCCAAGTGCTTAGTCCAGTGCTCTGCACACAGTAAGCGCTCAATAAATATGATTGAATGAGTGAATATTACTCTATTTATTTATTTTACTTGTACATATCTATTCTATTTATTTTATTTTGTTAATGTTTGGTTTTGTTGTCTGTCTCCCCCTTCTAGACTGTAAGCCCACTGTTGGGTAGGGACTGTCTCTAGATGTTGCCAACTTGGACTTCCCAAGCGCTTAGTCCAGTGCTCTGCACACAGTAAGCGCTCGATAAATACGATTGAATGAGTGAATGAATAAACCCTTGTGTCTACCCCAGTACGGTGCTCCGTACCCAGTGAGTGCTCAATAAATACGATCGATGGAGGGGTTGATTGACTGATTTTCCATCCCTGCAGCCCCGGAACGCGGTCTAGGTAGCCCCCTCTGCCACCGCCCCAGGAAACTTTGCAGGCAAGGGCCAAGCCGGGGTTCGGGCCTACGACCTCAATATTACCTCAATAAAGAAGCAGCGTGGCTCAGTGGAAAGAGCCCGGGCTTTGGAGTCAGAGGTCATGGGTTCAAATCCCGACTCTGCCACATGTCTGCTGTGTGACCTTGGGCAAGTTGCTTAACTTCTCTGAGCCTCAGTTCCCTCATCTGTAAAATGGGGATTAAGACTGTGAGCCCCACACGGGACAACCTGATCACCCTGTATCCTCCCCAGTGCTTAGAACAGTGCTTTGCACATAGTAAGCGCTTAACAAATGCCAGTTATTATTATTATTATTACGTTCCTCTGAATTCACAATCCCACAGTCTCTTAAAACGCTCTGAAAAATAAAAATGCGCCATCGGGGCCCGAAAGTCACCTGGGCGGACACCTCCTCCGGCCCAGTGGGGGAAGCCTCCGCGGTTCGGACCACCCTGAGGTCCCGCTGGGTGCCGAAGGGAAACCGAGGCCCAGTCCCTCACGGTCAGCTGCTCCGTGGCCATCTTTTTAGGACTACCAGATCCTGGAACTCCACGGAATCATGGCCTTCATGGAATTCATCGAAAGCAAAGGCTACAGGATGCCAAACGTGAGTGGCCCCCTTTTTCCCCCCAACCCTCTCCACGCAGCCCGGAAAGGCGACCGGCAAATAATGATAGTAATGGTGGCATTTGTCAAGCGCTTACTATGTTCAAAGCACCGTTCTAAGCGCTGGGGAGGTTACAAGGTGATCAGGTTGTCCCACGGTGGGCACACAGTCTTCATCCCCATTTTACAGATGAGGTCACTGAGGCACAGAGATGTGAAGTGACTCGCCCAGTCACCCAGCTGACAAATGGCAGAGCCGGGATTAGAACTCATGACTTTTGACTCCCAAGCCCGCCCTCTTTCCAGTAATCAATCAATCATATTTATTGAGCGCTTACTGTGTGCAGAACACTGTACTAAGCGCTTGGGAAGTACAAGTTGGCAACATATAGAGATAGTCCCTACCCAACAGTGGGCTCACTAAGCCACGCTACTTCTCACTAAGCCACACTGCTTCTCTGTATATATCTGTATTTTACAGAACAGTGCTTTGCACATAGTAAGCGCTTAATAAATGCCATCATCATTATTATCTAGAGTTGTAATTTATTTATTCATCTATTTATTTAGTCATATTAATGTCTGTCTCCCCCTCTAGACTGTGAGCTCGTTACGGGCAGGGATGTTGTGCCTGTTTGTTGTTCTACTGTCCTCTCCCAAGCGCTTAGTCCAGTGCTCTGCACGCAGGAAGCGCTCAATAAATACGATCGAATGGATGAATGAAGGAATGTGAAGCTCCCTTAGGTTCCCCCTCTCCAGTCTCTGGTCAGAGCGGGAGAGGGATGGAGAAGCCGCGTGGCTCCGTGGAAAAAGCCCGGACTTGGGAGTCGGAGGTCGTGGGTTCTAATCCCGGCTCCGCCACTTGTCAGCTGGGTGACTCTGGGCGAGTCACTTCACTTCTCTGGGCCTCAGTGACCTCATCTGGAAAATGGGGATGAAGACCGTGCCACGTGAGACAAACTGATCACCTTGTATCCCCCCCAGCACTTAGTACGGTGCTTGGCACCTAGTAACATAGAGAAGCAGCGTGGCTCAGTGGAAAGAGCCCGGGCTTTGGAGTCATCATCATCATCAATCGTATTTATTGAGCGCTTACTATGTGCAGAGCACTGTACTAAGCGCTTGGGACGTCCAAGTTGGCAACATATAGAGCCAGTCCCTCCCCAACAGTGGGCTCACAGTCTAAAAGGGGGAGACAGAGAACAAAACCAAACATACTAACAAAATAAAATAAATGGAATAGACACCTCCTGAAACCCAAGCCAGGCAGCGGGGATGCTCAGAGGTCATGGGTTCAAATCCCGGCTCCGCCACTCGTCAGCTGTGTGACTTTGGGCGAGTCACTTCACTTCTCTGGGCCTCATCTGCAAAATGGGGATGAAGACTGCGAGCCCCACATGGGACAACCTGATCACCTTGTAAATTCCCCGGCGCTTAGAACAGTGCTCTGCACATAGTAAGCGCTTAATAAATGCCATTATTAGTCAGCGCTTTAACAAGCGCCCATGTTATCGTTCTTTGGCGGGCTGGGCAAGTGAAGAAGGTTTTTTTCTTTCTGGTTTCAGTTCCTCAGTAAGATATTAGCCCAGAAGGAGCTGAAAGAAGCCTCGGAGGCGACTTCTCAACGCTCCCCGGAGAGACCGCGGTACAAGAAAAGGAAAAGCCGTACCTCTCCCAGACCCAAGGCGTGAGAGCGTATGGCTTTTGCTCGACTTTTCTCAGAGCTTTGCCCTCCCCCGTCCTTCGGACAGAACCCGAAACATTAAATGAGCCCTTCGGTGGAGGTCCGGGAGGGTCGCCCTGTCTCCGATCCCTATCCCTGGCTTTCTTCCCGGAGCCTCCGGCCCGTTGATTTTCTGGAACGGCTCTGCTCCGGCCTACCGCCTGTCTGCTGATTCTGGACCGAGGGTCAATCAATCCTATTGATTGAACACTTCCTGTGTGCAGAGCACTGGACTAAGCGCTTGGGAAGCCCAAGTTGGCAACATAGAGAGACGGTCCCGACCCAACAGTGGGCTCACGGTCTAGAAGAGGATGTGGCGACTTGGAGCCATTTCACTTAGAACAGTGCTTGACACATAGTAAGCGCTTAAAAAATGCCATCGCTATTATATATATAATATCTACCCCCGTGCTTGGGGCTTAGAAAGTGCTTAATAAATGCCACTATAATTGGTAGTGGTAGAATTGATACCACTATAATCGATACCACCATCAGTGATTCAATCAATCAGAGCCCGGGTTTGGGAGTCAGAGGTCATGGATTCTAATCCTGGCTTCGCCACTCGTCTGCTGTGCTCAATAAATACGATTGAGTAAGCGCTCAATGAATCGATGAATGCTGTGGGACCTTGGGCAAGTCACAGTAACTTCCCCGTGCTTCAGTTCCCTCAGCTGTAAAATGGGGATTAAGGCTGTGAGCCCCGCGTGGGACAACCTTGATTACCTTGTATCTACCCCAGCGCTTAGAACAGTGCTTTGCACATAGTAAGCGCTTAATAAATGCCATCATCATCATCATTTCACCTCCCTCTAACAGTGCTTTGCACATAGTAAGCGCTTAACAAATGCCATCATTATTATTACTATCATCATCAGCTCCAAACCCCCCGCTCCTGGGGCAAGCTAGCCTCCACCATGAGGTGACCATCTTCCGTTCCTTCATTCGATCGTATTTGTCTTCCATTCCTTCATTCGATCGTATCTGTCGCACGCTTTCTGCGGGCAAAGCACTGTACTGAGCGCCCGGGAGAGTACGCAACGGCAGCGGACACATCCCCTGCCCACGACGAGCTCGCGGTCTAGAGGAGGAGACGGACGTTAATGTACGTAAATAAATCGATGAATAAATAAATGATAGCTATAGACATATGTGCTGCGGGGAGGGAGGATGGACGAAGGGAGCGAGTCAGGGCGACGCAGAAGGGAGTGGGAGGTGAGGGAAAGTGGGGCCTAGTCAGGGAAGGCTTCCTGGAGGAGATGGGACTTGGATAAGGCTTCGAAGAAAGGGAGAGTCATTGTCTGGCGGAGCTGAGGAGGGACAGCGTTGCAGGCCAGAGGCAGGACTTGCTCGGGTGAGCGGTCGAAGGGCGGCGAGGCAGACGAGATGGAGGGGAAAGAGCGGGATGGGTACTTGTGTGGTACCAAACCTCTAACAGAAGCAGCGTGGCTCAACGGAAAGAGCCCGGGCTTTGGAGCCAATGGTCATGGGTTCAAATCCCGGCCCCGCCAATTGTCAGCTGTGCGAGTCACTTCACTTCTCTGGGCCTCAGTGACCTCATCTGTGAAATGCGGATTAAGGCTTTTAGACTGTGAGCCCACTGTTGGGTAGGGGCTGTCCCTATATGTTGCCAACTTGGACTTCCCAAGCGCTTAGTCCAGTGCTCTGCACACAGTAAGCGCTCAATAAATACGATTGATGATGATGATGAGGACTGCGAGCCCCCCGTGGGACAACCTGATCACCTTGTAACCTCCCCAGCGCTTAGAGCATTGCTTTGCACATAGTATGCGCCTAATAAATGCCATTATTATTATTAATAGGTTGCCCATCCATCGCCCCATCAAGCAGACGCTCCTCACCGTCGGCCTTGAGGTCCCCTCCGTCGGCCCTCTCCCCTCCCCTCGTCCTCATTTTCCTCCCCCTCCAACCCAGTCCGTTCGCTGGCAAGTCAACCTGCCTCATTCTCGCCTCTCTCGGCCCTTCACATCCAGCAGAGCACCGCTCTCCCCGGCCGCGAAGCCCGACCGACATCACACCTCCTCCAGGAAGCCCACCCTGATTAATCTCTCCTCCCTCCTTTCTGCGTCTCCTACGCACTCGGGTCCCTGTCCGCGAAGCCCCGTGATGCGACTCCCCTCACCCTCATCTTACTTTTGTATCTATCTCGTTGCCAACCTCTCGCCCGCATCCTACCTCTGGCCCGGCACGCCCTCCCTCATGTTCAGTCATTCAATCGCATTTATTGAGCGCTTCCTGTGTGCAGAGCACTGGACTAAGCGCTTCTGAAACACAAGTTGGCAACACATAGAGACGGTCCCTACCCAACAACGGGCTCCCAGACTAGAAGGGGGAAACAGACAACAAAACAAAACAGGTGGACAGACATTGACTCTCCCCCATTTCAAAACCTTACTGAAGGCCCACCTCCTCCAAGAAGCCTTCCCTGACTGCGCCCTCCTCACCTCTTCTCCCATTCCCTTCTACGCCGCTCTTACTTGCTCCTTCATTTCCCTCCCTCCCTGCCCCATAGCACGGCAGGAGCCCGGGATTGGGAATGATAGGTTGTGGATTCTCATCCCGGCCGTGCCACTTGTCTGCTGTGTGATCTTGGGCAAGTCACTTCACTTCTCTGGGCCTCAGTTCCCTCACCTGTAATAATAATAATAATGGCATCTACTAATCAATCAATCAATCGTATTTATTGAGCGCTTACTGTGTGCAGAGCAGTGGACTAAGCGCTTGGGAAGTCCAAGTTGGCAGCATATAGAGACGGTCCCTACCCAACAGTGGGCTCACTGTCTAGAAGGGGGAGACAGAGAACAAAACAAAACATATTAACAAAATAAAATAAATAGAATAGATATGTACAAGTAAAATAAATAGAGTAATATTAAGCACTTACTATGTGCAAAGCACTGTTCTAAGCACTGGGGAGGTTACAAGGTGATCAGGTTGTCCCATGGGGGGGGGGGGGGCTCACAGTCTTCATCCCCCTTTTACAGATGAGGGAACTGAGGCCCAGAGAAGTGAAGTCACTTGCCCAAAGTGACACTGCTGACAATTGGCAGAGCCGGGATTTGAACCCATGACCTCTGACTCCAAAACCCGGGCTCTTTCCATTGAGCCACAATGCTTCTCCTAAAATGTAAAATGGGAGTGAAGACTATGAGCCCCCCGTGGGACAACCTGATCACCTTGTATCTCCCCCGGCGTTTCGAACAGTGCTTGGCACATAGTAAGCGCTTAACAAATGACATCATCATCATTATTATTATTATTATTATATGTATATATCTGTAATTTATTTATTTATATTAATGTCTGTTTCCCCCTCTAGATTATGAGCTCGTTGTGGGCCGGAATGTGTCCGTTTCTTGCTGTGTTGTACTCTCCCAAGTGCTTAGGCTTAGAGAAGCAGCGGGGCTCAGTGGAAAGAGCCCGGGCTTTGGAGTCAGAGGTGGTGGGTTCAAATCCCGACTCTGCCACTTGTCAGCTGTGTGACTTTGGGCAAGTCACCTCACTTCTCTGGGCCTCCGTTCCCTGCTGTGTAAAATGAGGATTAAGACTGTGAGCCCCATGTGGGACAACCTGCTTACCTTGTAACCTCCCCAGCGCTTAAAACAGTGCTTTGCACATAGTAAGCGCTCAGTGAATACGACTGAACGATTGGTTGCTTGCCCCCCCCCCCCCCTTGTAATTCGTTTGATGAGTGCCTCCCCACTTGGATTGTAAACTCCCTACGGGCAAGAGGAATTGCGTCGACTAATACTCTGTTGCGTTGTCCTCTCCCGAGCACTTTGCCCAGTGGTCTGCACGCAGTAAGCGCTCAATAAACGCCACCGATTAACTCCCGACTCTGTTGCACCCTCCCAATCGTTTAGGACGGTGCTCGGCCCGGCCTGTGCCCTCAACAAATACAATGGATGGTTGGTTTAATGGCTCAGTGGAAAGAGCCCGGGCTTTGGAGTCAGGGGTCATGGGTTCGAATCTCGGCCCCGCCAACTGTCAGTTGTGTGGCTTTGGGCAAGTCACTTCTTCGCTTCTCTGGGCCTCATTTCTCTCCTCTGTAAAATGGGGGTGAAGGCTGTGAGCCCCCCGGGGGACAACGTGATCACCTTGTAACCTCCCCAGCGCTTAGAACAGTGCTTTGCACATAGTAAGCGCTTAATGAATACCATCGTCATTTTTAATTATTCTTTAATGAGCGCTGCGCCCTCGAACCCCCTAGTCCTTGCCCTGATTCCAACCTGCTCCCCCACGGCTGCAGCCCTAAGCACTCAGTCCACTGCTCCACACACAGTAGCTACTTACTACATACTCCTGGTGGGTGTCCCCCTCCCCCCCGGTGCGTACTTCCCAAGCGCTTAGTCCAGTGCTCTGCACACAGTAAGCACTCAATAAATACGATTGATTGATTGATTGATCTTTGTCCTCCAGGGCCCCTTGGCTGCCACTTAGTTGTGCAGCCTAGAAGGAGCCTGGGCCTGAGTGGGACTCGCTATTCTTGAGAGCAGGGCTCTCAGTGGAAAGAGCCCGGGCTTTGGAGTCAAAAGTCATGGGTTCGAATCCCAACTCTGCCAGTTGTCAGCTGTGTGACTTTGGGCAAGTCACTTCAGTTCTCTGGGCCTCAGTTCCCTCATCTGGAAAATGGGGATGAGGAATGTGAGCCCCCCGTGGGACAACCTGATCACCTTGTAACCTCCCCAGCACTTAGAACAGTGCTTTGCACATAGTAAGTGCTTAATAAATGCCATTATTATTATTATTCTTGGCTGCAGGCGGCTACCGCCGCCTTTCCCCTCCACGATCCGCGCTCCAGGCTTCATTCATTCGTGCATTCATTCATTCACATTTATTGAGCGCTTACTGGGTGCAGAGCACTGGACTAAGCGCTTGGGAAGTATAAATTGGCAACATCTAGAGACGGTCCCTACCCAACAACGGGCTCCCAGTCGAGAAGGGGGAGACAGAGAACAAAACAAAATATGTGGATGGGTGTCAAGTCATCAGAATAAACAGAAATAAAGCTCTGTGCACATCATTAACAAAATAAATAGAATAGTAAATATGTACAAGTAAAATGAATAGAGTAATAGATCCGTCCAAACATCTATCCAGGTGCTGTGGGGAGGGGAAGGAGGTAGGGCCGGGGGGACGATGGGGAGGAGGAGAGGAGAAAGGGGGCTCAGTCAGTGCTTACTGTGTGCAGAGCACTGTACTAAGCGCTTGGGAAGTCCAAGTTGGCAACATCTAAGAGACGGTCCCTCCCCAACAACGGGCTCACAGGCTAGAAGGGGCAGACGGACAATTAAACAAAAAGTGGACAGGTGTCAAGTCGTCAGAACAAGTAGAATTAAAGCTAGATGCACATCATTGACAAAATAAATAGAATAGTAAATATGGACAAGTAAAATGAATAGAGTAATAAATCTGTACAAACATGTATACAGGTGCTGTGGGGAGGGGAAGGAGGTAGGGCGAGGGGGGACGATGGGGAGGAGGGGGAGAGGAAGGAGGGGGCTCAGTCAGCGCTTCCTGTGTGCAGAGCACTGGACTAAGCGCTTGGGAAGTCCAAGTTGGCAACATCTAGAGACGGTCCCTACCCAACGGCGGGCTCACAGTCTAGAAGGGGGAGACGGACGACAAAACAAAACATATTAACAAAATAAATAGAACAGTAAATATGTATAAATAAAATAGAGTAATAACTCTGTCGATCAATCAATCAATCGTATTGATTGAGCGCTTCCTGTGTGCAGAGCACTGGACTAAGCGCTTGGGAAGTCCAAGTTGGCAACATAGAGAGCCGGTCCCTACCCGACAGCGGGCTCACAGGCTAGAAGGGGGAGACAGAGAACAAAACCAAACATACTAACAAAATAAAATAAATAGAATAGATATGTACAAGTCAAATAAATAAATATTTAAAAATAAACATATCATCATCATCAATCGTATTGATTGAGCGCTTACTGTGTGCAGAGCACTGGACTAAGCGCTTGGGAAGTACAAGTCGGCAGCATATAGAGACGGTCCCGACCCAACAGCGGGCTCACAGGCTAGAAGGGGGAGACAGAGAACGAAACCAAACATACTAACAAAATAAAATAAATAGAATAGATATGTACAAGTAAAATAAAAAACTATTTAAAAATAAACATATCATCATCATCAATCGTATTTATTGAGCGCTTACTGTGTGCAGAGCACTGGACTAAGCGCTTGGGAAGTACAAGTTGGCAACATATGGAGACGGTCCCTCCCCAACAGTGGGCTCACCGTCTAAAAGGGGGAGACAGAGAACAAAGCCAAACATACTAACAAAATAAAATAAATAGAATAGATGTGTACAAGTCAAATAAATAAATATTTTAAAATAAACATATACACAGGTGCTGTGGGGAGGGGGAGAAGAAAAAAAAGGGGCTCAGTGAGCGCTTACTGTGTGCAGAGCACTGGACTAAGCGCTTGGGAAGTAGAAGTCGGCACCATAGAGAGGGAGAGAGAGGAAAAAGGGGGCTCCGTTCCGAGTTCCGGACTCCGGACTCCGGACTCCGGACTCCGCTCCGCTGGGCTCCGGGCTCCAGACTCCGGTCCGGTCCGGATGGATTCCGGGCTCCGGGTTTCCCGGGGAGCCGGACGGGACGGTCGGGGGGCGGGCGGGCGGGGCCGCCAGCAGGGGGCGGAGCCGAGCCGCCAGAGGGGGGGCGTGTCCTGCCCGGGCCGGCCACCAGGGGGCGGGTTTTCGGGGGCGCGGCTCGTCCTACGAGGGCGTGGCTCGGTGGAGGCGTGTCCTGCAAGGGGCGTCCAGGAGGGGGCGCGGTCCGCACGTAGACGCGTCCTGCAAGGGGCGTCCAGGAGGGGGCGCGGCCTGCGCGTAGGCGTGTCCTGCAGGGGGCGTGTCCTGCAGGGGGCGTGTCTCGGTGGGGGCGTGTCCAGAAGGGGGCGCGGTCCGCACGTAGACGCGTCCCGCAGGGGGCGTGGCTCTCGGTGGGGCGTGTCCAGGAGGGGGCGCGCTCTGCCCTTGGTAGCGTCCAGCGCCGTCTGCACGTCGAGGCGTGCCCCCGGAGGGGGCGTGGTCCACAGGGGGGCTGGCCCTACGAGGGCGTGGCTCGGTGGAGGCGTGTCCTGCAAAGGGCGCGTCCAGGAGGGGGCGCGGTCTGCACCTAGACGCGTCCTAAAGGGGGGCGTGTCCCGCAGGGGGCGTGGTCCATGGGAGGGCGTGTCTCTCAGTTGGGGCGTGTCCAGGAGGGGCGCGGTCTGCACTCGGTAATGCCCAGCAGGGGGCGCGGTCTGCACCGGGTAATGATGCCCAGGAGGGGCGCGGTCTGCACCGCCTTCCTTCCTCTCCCCCTCGCCCCCCTCTCCATCCCCCCATCTTACCTCCTTCCTTTCCCCACAGCACCTGTATATATGTATATATGGTTGTACATATTTATTACTCTATTTGTTATTTATTTATTTTACTTGTACATTTCTATCCTACTTATTTTATTTTGTTGGTGTGTTTGGTTCTGTTCTCTGTCTCCCCCTTTTAGACTGTGAGCCCACTGTTGGGTAGGGACTGTCTCTATGTGTTGCCGATTTGTACTTCCCAAGCGCTTAGTACGGTGCTCTGCACATAGTATGCGCTCAATAAATACGATTGATTGATTGATTGATTGCACGGGGGCGTGTCTCGGTGGGGCGTGCCCTGCAGGGGGCGCGTTCTGCAGGGGGAGTGTCTCGGTGGGGGGCGTGTCCGACAGGGGGCGTGGTCCATGGGAGGGCGTGTCTCTCAGTTGGGGCGTGTCCAGGAGGGGCGCGGTCTGCACTGGGTAACGCTGTCCAGCAGGGGGCGCGGTCTGCACCGGGTAATGCTGTCCAGCAGGGGGCGTGGTCTGCACGGGGGCGTGCCCAGCAGGGGGCGCCTGGGCGTCCGGTCGGGGCGGGGCGGGTCAGTTGCGGTTGTCCGTCGGTCCGTCGGCCCGTCGGTCCCGCTGGGGTCCGGGCTCAGCGGCGCCCCCCGTCGGTCGGTCGGTCCGCCCCCGTCGGTGCCCGTCCCGGCGCCCGCCCTCCCGCCCGCCCCCGTCGGTGCCCGTCCCGGTGCCCGTCCCGGTGCCCGTCCCGCGCGTTCCGGGGGCGATGGGCGGCGTGTGGTCGGCGCTGGTGCTGGGCGGGCTGGCGGGGGCGCTGCTGGCCTGGCTGGGCCGCGGGGCCGGGGGCGGGGGCCCCCCCCCGGAGGAGGGCCCCCCCCCGGAGGAGGAGCCCACCGGCCCGGGACCCACAGGTGCGGACGGACGGACGGGGGGGGGGGGGGCGGGGGCGGGGCTGGGGGCGGGCCGCCCACTGGGGGACACCACCTCCCCCCCATCCCCCCATCCCCCCATCCCCCGGCCCGGCCCTCCCTCAGTGACTCCCTCTAATTCCCTCCCCAGTTGATGTCCCCACCCTTATTAATTCCCCGTTTCCCCCTGATTGATGTCTCCCCCTAATACTATCTCCTCCTAATTGCCCCCACGCTGCCTCCCGCAATTCTCCCGTCTCCCCCTAATTCTCCCCATAATGCTTTCCCCTAATGTCTCCCCCTAATGTCTCCCCCTAATTCTTCACGCTACTACCTCCCGTATTTCCTTGTCTCCCCCAATTCTCCCCCCTAATGCTTCCCTCTTATGTCCCCCCTTAATTCTCCCCCCACTGCCTCTCCCAATTCCCCTGTCATCTCCCCCCAATTCTCTGCCTAATGCTTCCCCCAATTCTCCCCCCTACTGCCTCCACCAATTCTCCTTTCTCCCCCCAATTCCCTCCCTAACGCTTCCCCCTAAAATCTCCCCCTAATTCTCTCCTCTACTGCCTCCCCCAATCTCTCTGTCTCCCCCTAATTCTCTCCCCTACTGCCTCCCTCAATTTCCCTGTCTCCCCCAATGCTTCCCCCTAATGTCCCCCCTTAATTCTCCCCCTACTGTCTCCCGTTTCCCCCTAATTCTCTCCCTAGTGCTTCCCCCATCTCCCCTTAATCCTCCCCCCTACTGCCTCCCCCAATTCCCCTGTCTCCCCCTAATGTCTCCCCTTAATCCCCCCCCACTGCCTCCCCTAATTCCCCTGTCTTCTCCCCCTAATTCCCTAATGCTTCCCCCATCTCCCCTTAATTCTCCCCCCTACTGCCTCCCCCAATTTCCCTGTCTCCCCCTAATGTCTCCCCTTAATTCTCCCCCCTACTGCCTCCCCTAATTCCCGTCTCCCCCTAATTCTCCCTAATGCTTCCCCCCAATCTCCTCCTAATTCTCCCCCCTACTGCCTCCCCCAATTTCTCTGTCTCCCCTTAATTCTCCCCCCTACTGCCTCCCCCAATTTCTCTGTCTCCCCCTAATTCTCTCCCTAACGCTTCCCCCTACTTCCCCCTACTGCCTCCTCTAATTCCCGTCTCCCCCTAATTCTCCCCCTACTGCCTCCCCCACTTCTCCTGTCGCCCCCTAATTCTCTCCCTAATGCTTCCCCCTATCTCCCCCTAATTCTCCCCCCACTGCCTCCCCCAATTCCCATCTTCCCCAATCTTCCCCCAATTGATGTCTCCCCCATTCTCCCTCCTACTGCCTCCCCTAATTCCCCTGTCTCCCCCTTATGCTTCCCCCAAATGATGTCTCCCGCCTCCTGTCTCCCCCAGTTGTCTCCCCAATGCTTGCCCCAATGTCTCCCCTTAATTCCCCCAGTTCCTCCCCTATTCTCCCAATTGATGTCTTTCCCTAATTCTCCCCCAGTGGCCCTCCTTAATCCCCCTGATGCCTCCCCTAATTCTTCCCCTAATTGATGTCACCCCCTACTGCCTCTCCCAATTCGTTCCCGATGACTCCCCCAATTGGTCTCTCCTTAATTCCCGTCTCCCCCTAATTGATGTCTCCCCCTAATTCTCCCCCCACTGTCTCCCCCAATTCCCCGTCTCCTCCTAATTCTCCCCCTAATACTTCCCCCAATGTCTCCCCTTAATTCCCTTAATGCTTCCCCTAATTCTCCCCCAGTTGTCTCCCCCTAATTCTTTCCCTAACTCTCCCCCTAAATTGATGTCTCCCTCAATTCCCCTGTCTCCCCCAATTGATGTCTCCCCGTAATTCCCATCTCCCGGTAATTCTCTACCTAATCGATGTCTTCCCCTAATCCTTCCCAAAATGCCTCCCCTTAATTCCCATCCCCGGAATCCTTCCCCCTTATTCCCCTGTCGTCTCCCCCTAAAACCTCACCCTAATTCTGCCCCTAATTCCCCTATTGTCTCCCCTTAATCCCCCCAATTGATGTCTCCCCCAATTCCCCCCCATGATGTTTGCCCCTAATTCCCCCATCAGAGATTCCCAATTGATGTCTCCCCCAATTAATTCCCCCATCAGAGATTCCTGTCCTCCCTCTCCTCCCTAGAGCTTCTCACCCTGCTCCCCGCTTCCCCCGCAACCCGCAAAGATCCACGGCCTTGGAACGGAGCCAGTCAGAGGGGCACAGAGGAAGCAGGCTGGCTTAGCGGGTAGAGCCCAGGCCAGAGAGTCAGAAGGTCACGGGTTCTAATCCTGACCCCGCCAGCTGCCTGCTGGGTGACCTAGGACTAGTCACTTCACTTCTCTGGGCCTCAGTTCCCTCATCCGCAAAATGGGGATTGAGACTGTGAGCCCCACGCGGGACAGGGACTGCGTCCAGCCCGACTGGCTCGTATCCCTCCCGGCGCTTCGTGCAGTACCCGGCACACGGTAGGCGCCGAACAGACACCACTATTATTATTATCACTGTTACCTCAGAACTCACCCGTGTCCGCCTTCTCCGCCCTAGCTTCGGAGGGAAGGGGTGCCTGGGTTGGTTCTGGATTTGAACTTGAGGGCCCACGCCCTCGACCTTCCCCGCTTCCAGCTCATTCTTGGTCCCGGGCCGCCAGCCCGGTGAAGGCGTTGCTAGTCCGGCCTTCCCCGGGGCTCCGGTTTCCCGGCACGGCGTCTCCCAGAGGGTGGGTTGGCTCACGCACTTCCATTCTTGTCTCACCCTACAGAGCGACGTCAGGAACGCGAGCTCCTGGCCCACGCGCCCACGTGCGGGCCCCTGGACCCCAAGCCCTCCGGGGCCGCCCCCCGAGGGCCCCGGGATGATCCGAACCCCAAGCCGGGGGCCCCTTCCGCCCAGCTACCGGATGCCCGGCCCGGGGCTTCTCCCGCGCTAGCCGACTCGCTCCCGAGAGACGCCGCCGGCCTTCCTACGGGGGACGCTCCGGACCCGGCCCACCCCGGACATCGGGGCCGGGAGGGGACCGGGCGGCCCCGGGAGCCGACCCCCGGCGGGGACCCGGCGGCAGGCGGAGGAGGCCCCGGCGGAGCCACGGGAGGACCAGAGCCCGAGGCCAGGGCCAAGTTGGTGGTGGCGGTGCCCCCGATGCCCCAGCCCGTCACCGTGCGCTTCCGCGTGCACTACATCACCCGCTCGGCCGCCCAGAAGCTGGCGGTCACCGGCGACCACCGAGCCCTGGGCGCCTGGGAGGCCCACGTCCCCCTCCGAGGGGACAAGGGCGGGTTCTGGTCCGGCGCGCTGGCCCTCCCCGGGGAGACCCGGCTGGAGTGGAAGTTTGTGGTGGTGGAGGACGGGAGGGTGGTCCGCTGGGAAGAGGGCCCCAACAGGCGCCTGGACACCGGGCACCAAGACGCGGAGGTGTGGCGGTGGTGGGGGTGTCCCTGACGGCCCCCCCGGGGGCGGCCGAGCCGTCGCCACGCCGGGCCTGGGCGTCCTCCGCCTCGCCCCGGGGGGTCGTCTGGGCTCTCCCCGGCGGGCCTCGTCCGGACAGGGCCCGATTTCCGGGCGGCGTAACCGGGGCTTCGACGGGAGAAATGGCGCCTTGAGTCGTCGGATGGCGCGGGAACGACCGCGGGCCTTCCCGGAGAGGGGACCTCGCCTTCGATCCGAGCCCGACCCTCGTCTGCCGACGGACGGGAGGAAGCCCACGTGCTGAGCTTTGACGCGCTCCCGGGATGGCGTTCCCAGACCCGCATCCCGGCGGCCCCGGCAGGAGGGGAGGAGAGAGGCTTTTCGGCTTTAATTTCTGGTAGCCGACTCTGCAATAAAGCTTGCTATTTTCCTACGCTTCGTGGTCGTGAGTGGTGTGTCGGTCGCATAAAGGGTTCGGCGCTTAGTCCAGTGCTCTGCACACCGTAAGCGCTCAGTAAGTACGATTGAATGATTAAATGAATCAGCAGAGCTGTGCTACGGCTTAGGATGTGGAAGACCCTGAGTTCTGCGGGGGGGTTTTGGTGGTTCATTCATTCGATCGTATTTATTGAGCGCTTACTGTGTGCAGAGCACTGTACTAAGCGCTTGGGAAGTCCAAGTTGGCAACATATAGAAACAGTCCCTACCCAACAGTGGGCTCACAGTCTAGGCGGCGGTTGTACCAAGGCCAAGCTGGGCGCAGCTGGAGCAGAATTTGGGGATTTGAATCTCAGGGTGAACAAGGTTACTTTAAGTCTCTTCTCATTCATTCATTCGATCGTATTTATTGAGCGCTTACAGTGTGCAGAGCACTGGACTAAGCCCTTAGGAAGTGCAAGTCGGCAACATACAGCGTGGCTCAGTGGGAAGAGCCCGGGCTTTGGAGTCAGAGGTCATGGGTTCGAATCCCAGCTCCTCCACGTGTCTGCTGTGTGACCTTGGACAAGTCACTTAACTTCTCTGCACCTCAGTTACCTCATCTGTAAAATGGGGATGAAGACTGTGAGCCCCACGTAGGACAACCTGATCATCTTGCATCCCCCCCCAGCGCTTAGAACAGTGCTTTGCACATAGTAAGCGTTTAACAAATGCCATCATTATTATTATTATTATTATACAGAGTCAGTCCCGAACTGACGGACTCACAGTCTAGAAGGGGGAAACGGACAACAAAATGAAACAGGTGTTTTGTCTCCTGCAGGTGGAAGGGAAAATTGGCTCCGGCTGGGGACATCAAATCTGAACTCGGTCTTACATCAGCTAATGGCCCGGATCTTGTGTTTCGTTAGCAAAACCTCATCAGGCTAGAGTTTTTGGAGAAGAAATGGTGCCAAGCATTTAGAAACTAGCTCGGGCTAGAAAAGCCCTGCCTGCGGCTGTAAAACCGGTGCAGGGAGGGCCCGGAGAATTGGGTCAGTCGCTTTGGAGCACAGATTTGCCAGCGCTTAGAAGGGGACACTCCTTTCCAAAGGCAATTTGCTACGCTACTAAGCTATTGAAAGCCTCTGTAATTGTCACTCCAAGTCTGAAAATGCCCAATGAGATGATGGATAACTTTGTCCTTTAAATTCGTGCCTCGGGGAGGGGAGAAAACAGGCTCGAGTTGGGTATTCGAAGGGACAAAGGGTGTTTGTTATTTTCGTAGCTGTGAAGATTATATCAGGGATGAGACACCTATACAATCTTTTTACGAGATGGATCTGTGTCAAGAGAATTGCATTTCCGTGGAAAGGTCAATCAATCAATCAATCGTATTTATTGAGCGCTTACTGTGTGCAGAGCATTGTACTAAGCGCTTGGGAAGTACAAGTTGGCAACATAAGGTGAGGTGAGCAGTGAAGTGAACAGACTTCACTGTCCACGCGTTGAGTTTCCCAGGATTTAGCATGGGTAGGTTTCTTCCTCCCTCTAGAACTTCAATTTTAGCCTTTAATCATCTCCTCCAGAAACCCGACTTGAGTTGCCTAGTTTCAGTTTACAGTTCATTCATTCACTCGTATTTATTGAGCGCTTGCTGTGTGCAGAGCACTGGACTAAGCGCTTGGAAAGTCCAAGTCGGCAACATATAGAGACGGTCCCTACCCGACAGCGGGCTCACAGTCTAGAAGGGGGAGACAGAGAACAAAACAAAACATGTGGACGGGTGTCAAGTCATTCATATTCATTCATTCAATCGTATTTATTGAGCGCTTACTGTGTGCAGAGCACTGTAGTAAGCGCTTGGGAAGTACAAGTTGGCAACATAGAGACGGTCCTTACCCAACAACGGGCTCACAGTCTAGAAGGGGGAGGGAACTGAGGCACAGGGAAGTGAAGTGACTTGCCCAAAGTCACCCAGCTGACAAGTGGTGGAGCCGGGATTTGAACCCATGACCTCTGACTCCAAAGCCCAGGCTCTTTCCACTGAGCCACACTACTTCTGAGCAGCGCTTAAGCGCTTACTATGTGCCAAGCACTGTTCTAAGTGCTGGGGAGGGTCAAGGTTTTCAAGGTTGTCCCACATGGGGCATTGCTAGAGAATTGCAAGAGAAGCAGCATGGCTCAGTGGAAAGAGCCCAGGAACTGAGGCCCAGAGAAGTGAAGTGACTCGCCCAAAGTCACACAGCTGACAATTGGCAGAGCGGGGATTTGAACCCATGACCTCTGACTCCAAAGCCCGGGCTCTTTTTACAGAGCCACGCTGCTTCTCTAGCAATTGTCTGCTGGGTGACTTTGGGCAAGTCACTTAACATGGCTCAGTTCCACTGGCCAAGCTAGGAATGGAATGGGTAGGCCTCTTCTTGACTCGCCCTCCTGTAAGTTGAGGCTGGTAGACTACCAGAAATTCTCCAGGTGCCACCCTGAGAGGGGGCAAAGCACTGTGTTAAATGCTTATTTCATCCACAGATATGGCCGCAGCCCTCATCTGTAAAATGGGGATTAAGACTGTGAACCCCCCGTGGGACAACTTGATCACCTTGTAACCTCCCCGGCGCTTAGAACAGTGCTTTGCACATTGTAAGCGCTTAATAAATGCCATTATTATTATTATTATTCTCTGTGCCTCAGTTCCCTCATCTGTAAAATGAGGATGAAACTGTGAGCCCCATGTGGGACAACCTTGATAACCTTGACGATCCCCAGTGCTTAGAACAGTGCTTGGCACATAGTAAGCGCTTAACGAGCGCTGCTCAGAAGCAGCGTGGCTCAGTGGAAAGAGCCCGGGCTTTGGAGTCAGAGGTCACGGTTCAAATTCCGGCTCCACCACTTGTCAGCTGTGTGACTTTGGGCAAGTCACTTCACTTCTCTGTGCCTCGGTTCCCTCATCTGTAAAATAGGGGTGCTGACTGTGAGCCCCCCCGGGGGACAACCTGATCACCTTGTAACCTCCCCAGCGCTTAGAACAGTGCTTTGCACATAGTAAGCGCTTCATAAATACCATCATTATTAACAAATACCATCATCATTATTATTATTAGAACCCAGGTCCTCTGATTCCCAGGCCAGTGTTTTATCGCCAGGGCCACACCGCTCGGGCAGAAAGCCCGCGGGGAAAGAGAAATCATTCTTGTTCGCCGAGTCATTTCTGCTGCTTAGACTGTGAGCCCACTGTTGGGTAGGGACTGTCTCTATATGTTGCCAACTTGCACTTCCCAAGCGCTTAGTACAGTGCTCTGCACACAGTAAGCGCTCAATAAATACGATTGATTGATTGATTGCTGCTGAGATTCCCCATCTTGCCCTCACAATGAAACTGACATTTCCCATCTGAAAGCAACAGTTTCCTCGGGAAACTACAAAGACAAGGCCCATATGCAGCGCTTAGAACAGTGCTTTGCACATAGTAATCGCTTAATAAATGCCATTATAATTATTATTATTATTATCCTCCAGTCGGAAGCTAGGAGAAATAGCTCCCTGGAGGGTCTTCAAAGTTAGCTAGGGGCAGGCCATTAGCATGCGAAACACCTCCTTTCTTAAACAGACAGAAATATCTTTCTCCATTTACCTCCTGGAAGAGACTTCACTTCCACATGCAGCTTAATAAATGCCATTATTATTATTATTATTATTATTTTATTATTATTATCCTCCAGTCGGAAGCTAGGAGAAATAGCTCCCTGGAGGGTCCTCAAAGTTAGCTAGGGGCACGCCCTTAGCAATGCGAAATGCCTCCTTTCTTAAACAGAAATATCTTTCTCCATTTACCTCCTGGAAGATACTTCACTTCCACATGCAGCTTAATAAAAGCTATTATTGTTATTATTATTATTATTATTATTATTTTATTATTATTATTTTATTATTCCAGTCGGAAGGTAGGAGAAATAGGTCCCTGGAGGGTCCTCAAAGTTAGCTAGGGGCACACCCTTATCATACGACATGCCTCCTTTCTTAAACAGAAATATCTTTCTTCATTTACCTCCTGGAAGAGACTTCACTTCCACATGCAGCTTAATAAATGCTGTTATTATTATTATTATTTTATTATTATTATCCTCCAGTCAGAAGCTAGGAGAAATAGGTCCCTGGAGGGTCCTCAAAGTTAGCTAGGGGCAGGCCCTCCTTTCTTAAACAGAAATATCTTTCTCCATTTACCTCCTGGAAGAGACTTCACTTCCACACGCAGCTGGTCGATGTTGCATTTTAAAACTCAGATTACAAGACTGGGAGGATTTTTTTTTTTAATTACATTCCCATAGGGAAAAAAAAAATACCTCATAGGAGAAGGCATATTTTCAACCTTACTGTTGGCCGGGCAGAGTCCGCAGGGAAAAATTCGGCCGACGAAAGCTTATTTCAGTAGCATTTTCTCCTGGTCTTTCACTTTCTGTATCCTCTTCTCTTGAGTTTTGATCATTGATGACATGGCTGCCGGTAGCAATAAAATACCAGGTTAGACCGGATTGAAATTGTTTAGGCTCTCAGCTTTACCACGCCGGTTTGCGCTATTATTAACACATTCGCAGATGATTAAGGGAAAAATGTTTTAGTATGGGTTTACGCTGCATGGACAAGTGGATAAAGCACGGGTTTGGAGTCAGAGGTCATGGGTTCAAATCCCGGCTCCGCCAATTGTCAGCTGTGTGACTTTGGGCGAGCCACTTCACTTCTCTGGGCCTCAGTTCCCTCCTCTGTAAAATGGGGATGAAGACTGTGAGCCCCCCGTGGACCAACCTGATCACCTTGTAACCTCCCCAGCGCTCAGAACAGTGCTTCGCACATAATAAGCGCTTAATAAATGCCATCATCATTATTATTATCTTGGGCAAGTCCATTGTCACCTCTAGACTGTAAACTCATTGTAGGCAGGGAAGGTGTCTATCAACTCTGTTGTACTGTTGTTTTGTAATCTCCCAGGCGCTTAGTACAGTGCCCTGCACCCAGTAAGCGCTCCAAAAATAGCATGCTTAGTGGAAAGAGCCCGGGCTTGGGAGTCAGAGGTCCTGGGTTCTAATCCCGGCTTCGCCACTTGTCAGCTGTGTGACCTTGGGCAAGTTGCTTCACTTCTCTGGGTCTCAGTGACCTCATCTGCCCCTTCTAGACTGTGAGCCCACTGTTGGGTAGGGACTGTCTCTATATGTTGCCAACTTGTACTTCTCAAGCGCTTAGTCCAGTGCTCTGCACACAGTAAGCGCTCAATAAATACTATTGAATGAATGAATGAGGGGGACGCAAGAAGATGAGATCAGACACAGTCCTTGTCAAATGGGGATGAAGACTGGGAGGCCCCCGGGGGACAACCTGATCACCTTGTAACCTCCCCAGCACTTATAACAGTGCCTTGCACTCAGTAAGCGCTTAATAAATGCCATCATTAGTATTATTATTACCCTCACTCCCCACCACTGCACTCTACAAAATGGACTTTATCCCTTCTTAATGACGATGATGGTGGTATTCGTTCAATCAATCAATCAATCAATTGTATTTATTGAGCGCTTACTGTGTGCAGAGCACTGGACTAAGCGCTTGGGAAGTACAAGTTGGCAACATAGAGAGACGGTTCCTACCCAACAGCGGGCTCACAGTCTAGAAGGGGGAGACAGAGAACAAAACCAAATGTATTAACGAAATGAAATAAATAGAATAGATAGGTACAAGTAAAATAAATAAATAGAGTAATAAATCTGTACACACATATATACATACATACAGGTGCTGTGGGGAAGGGAAGGAGGTAAGATGGGGGGATGGAGAGGGGGATGAGGGGGAGAGGAAGGAAGGGGCTGAGTGTGGGAAGGCCTCCTGGAGGAGGTGAGCTCTCAGTAGGGCCTTGAAGGGAGGAAGAGAGCCAGCTTGGCGGATGGGCAGAGGGATTGGGGGCATTCCAGGCCCGGGGGAGGACGTGGGCCGGGGGTCGATGGCGGGACAGGGGGGCTACTCAGCCGGGGGTGGGGGGAGTCAGTCAGGACCGGACCGGGAAGGGGGGTTGGGGGGCACTGTAAGGAAGGTCGCTTAAGTGGGGGGGGGGGGAGGGGGTGACTTGCCCAAAGTCACACAGCAGACAAGCGATGGAGCCAGGATTAGAATAATAATAATAATAATAATGGTATTTGTTAAGCACTTACTATGTGCCAAGCACTGTTCTAAGTGCCGGGGAGGATACAAGGTGATCAGGTTGTCCCAAGGGGGGCTCCCAGTCTTCATCCCCATTTTCCAGATGAGGGAACTGAGGCCCAGAGAAGTGAAGTGACTTACCCAAAGTCACACAGCAGACAAGCGATGGAACCAGGATTAGAATAATAATAATAATGGTATTTGTTAAGCACTTACTATGTGCCAAGCACTGTTCTAAGCACTGGGGAGGATACAAGGTGATCAGGTTGTCCCACAGGGGGTCTCCCAGTCTTCATCCCCATTTTCCAGATGAGGGAACTGAGGCCCAGAGAAGTGAAGTGACTTGTTCAAAGTCACACAGCAGACAAGTGATGGAGCCAGAATTAGAATAATAATAATAATAATAATAATAATGATAATAATGGTATTTGTTAAGCACTTACTATGTGCCAAGCACTGTTCTAAATGCTGGGGAGGATACAAGGTGATCAGGTTGTACCATGTGGGGCTCCCAGTCTTCATCCCCATTTTCCAGATGAGGGAACTGAGGCCCAGAGAAGTGAAGTGACTTGCTCAAAGTCACACAGCAGACAAGCGATGGAGCCAGGATTAGAACAATAATAATAATAATAATAATAATGATGGTATTTGTTAAGCACTTACTATGTGCCAAGCACTGTTCTAAGCGCTGGGGAGGATACAAGGTGATCGGGTTGTCCCCCGGGGGGCTCCCAGTCTTCATCCCCATTTTCCAGATGAGGGAACTGAGGCCCAGAGAAGTGAAGTGACTTGCCCAAAGTCGCACAGCAGACAAGCGATGGAGCCAGGATTAGAGTAATAATAATAATAATAATGGTATTTGTTAAGCACTTACAATGTGCCAAGCACTGTTCTTTTTTAGTTTCTAGACTGTGAGCCCACTGTTGGGTAGGGACTGTCTCTATATGTTGCCAACTTGTACTTCCCAAGCGCTTAGTCCAGTGCTCTGCACACAGTAAGCGCTCAATAAATACGATTGATGATGATGATGTTCTAAGCACTGGGGAGGATACAAGGTGATCAGGTTGTCCCACGGGGGGCTCCCAGTCTTCATCCCCATTTTCCAGACGAGGGAACTGAGGCCCGGAGAAGTGAAGTCACCCAGCTGACAGGTGGCGGAGCCGGGATTTGAACCCACGACCTCCGCCTCCCAAGCCCGGGCTCTTTCCATTGAGCCACGCTGGTTCTGTAAGGGTAGGCCGGCTCCAGCACTTAGAACAGTGCTTTGCACATAGTAAGCGCTTAACAAATGCCATCATTATTATTATTATTATTACCTTGGTTTTTCAGCTGCAAGCGTTCAACCAGGCACTGCAACCCTTCCAGCCTGGTATGGAGTTTCTGGCAGCCGTGGCCGGCCGGGCCCGTGGGCGGAGAAGCCGGGGAAGCTGGAGCCCCTGGCAAGAAGAGACGGTGGAAAGTCGGCTCCTCTGTGCCAGCCCCCTCTTGCATGGCACCAACCCCCCCGGCCCGCCCGCTGCCGCTGAAACGCGGCCCCCCTGGCACCCAGCCTGGGCAGCCGGGCAGAGGCGTCCTGGCCTGTGTCCAGGAACAGCATATCTATCCTATTTATTTTATTTTGTTAGTAGGTTTTGTTCTCTGTCTCCCCCTTTTAGACTGTGAGCCCACTGTTGGGTAGGGACTGTCTCTATGTGTTGCCAATTTGGACTTCCCAAGCGCTTAGTACAGTGCTCTGCACACAGTAAGCGCTCAATAAATACGATTGATGACGATGATGATCAGAAGCCACGCGGCCTAATGAAGCAGCGTGGCTCAGTGGAAAGAGCCCGGGCTTTGGAGTCAGAGGTCGTGGGTTCTAATCCCGGCTCTGCCACTTGTCAGCTGGGTGACTTTGGGCCAGTCGCTTCACTTCTCTGGGCCTCAGTTCCCTCCTCTGGAAAATGGGGGTTAAGATTGTGAGCCCACTGTGGGACAACCCGATCACCTTGTAACCTCCCCAGCGCTTAGAACACTGCTTTAAGAGAAGCAGCGTGGCTCAGGGGAAAGAACCCGGGCTTTGGAGTCAGAGGTCATGGGTTCAAATTCCAGCTCCGCCAATTGTCAGCTGTGTGACTTTGGGCAAGTCACTTCACTTCTCTGTGCCTCAGTTACCTCATCTGTAAAATGGGGATGAAGACTGTGAGCCCCCCGTGGGACAAACTGATCACCTTGTAACCTCCCCAGCGCTTAGAACAGTGCTTCGTACATAGTAAGTGCTTAATAAATGCCATCATTATTATTATTATTATTTGCACATAGTAAGCGCTTAATAGATGCCATTATTATTATTATTATTTTTATTATTATAATGGTTAGAGCCTGGGAGGTACAAGGACTGCGGATTCTAATCCCGGCTCCGCCACTTGCCTGCTGGGTGACCTTGGGCAAGTTGCTTCACTTCTCTAGGCCTCAGTTCCCTCATCTATAAGATTCTAACAATCAATCAATCAATAGTATTTACTGAGCGCTTATTGCGTGCAGAGCACTGGACTAAGCGCTTGGGAAGTCCAAGTTGGCAACATATAGAGACGGTCCCTACCCAACAGTGGGCTCACAGTCTAAAAGGGCTTACAGTCTAAAAGGGCTCACTGTGAGCCCACTGTTGGGTAGGGACCGTCTCTATATGTTGCCAACTTGGACTTCCCAAGCGCTTAGTACAGTGCTCTGCACACAGTAAGCACTCAATAAATACGATTGATTAATTGATTGATGAGGATTAAGATGGTGAGCCCCATGCAGGATAGGGACTGTGTCCAGCCTTATTATGAGAAGGTTGTGGGTTCTAATGTTCCTCTTTGTCCTGGGTCATCACGAGAAGCCCACTGTTGGGTAGGGACCGTCTCTATATGTTGCCAACTTGGACTTCCCAAGCGCTTAGTACAGTGCTCTGCACACAGTAAGCGCTCAATAAATATGATTGATTGATTGATTGATGAGGATTAAGATGGTGAGCCCCATGTGGGATAGGGACTATGTCCAGCCTTATTATGAGAAGGTCGCGGGTTCTAATGTTCCTCTTCATCCAGGGACATCACAAGAAGCCCACTGTTGGGTAGGGACCGTCTCTATATGTTGCCAACTTGGACTTCCCAAGCGCTTAGTACAGTGCTCTGCACATAGTAAGCGCTCAATAAATACTATTGATTGATTGATTGAGAAGCAGCGTGGCTCAGCGCTTAGAACAGTGCTCCAGTGCTCAGAACAGCACTTTGCACATAGTAAGCGCTTAACAAATACCATTATTATTATTATTAGTGGAAAGAGCATGGGCTTGGGAGTCAGAGGCCACGGGTTCTACTCCCAGCTCTGCCACTTGTCAGCCGTGTGACTTTGGGCAAGTCACTTCACTTCTCTGGGCCTCAGTTCCCTCATCTGTAAAATGGGGATTAATACTGTGAGCCCCACGTGGGACAACCTGATCACCTTGTATCTATCCTAGTGCTTAGAACAGTGCTTGGCACTTAGTGAGCGCTTAACAAATACTATTATTATTATTATTATTTTATTTTGTTAATATGTTTTGTTTTGTTCTCTGTCTCCCCCTTCTAGACTGTGAGCCCACTGTTGGGTAGGGACCGTCTCTATGTGTTGCCAACTTGGACTTCCCAAGTGCTTAGTACAGTGCTCACCACACAGTAAGCGCTCAATAAATACGATTGAATGAATGAATGAATTATTATTATTATTCTAATCCCAGCTCCGTTGCTTGTCTGCTGTGTGACCTTGGGCAAGTCACTTTACTTCTCTGTGCCTCAGTTTACCCTATCTGTAAAATGGGGATTGAGATTGAGCCCCACACGGGCAGGGACTGCTTCCAACCAAGTTTGCTCGTGTTCACCCCAGTGCTTAGTACAGTGCCTTGGCACATAATCTTTTAGACTGTGAGCCCACTGTTGGGTAGGGACTGTCTCTATATGTTGCCAACTTGTACTTCCCAAGCGCTTAGTACAGTGCTCTGCACACAGTAAGCGCTCAATAAATACGATTGATGATGAGTAAGCGCTTAAATACCATTATCATCATTATCATTAGCTTGTATCTACCCCAGTGCTCAGTACGGTGCCTGGCACATATTAAGCGCTTTTAACAAATATTGAGGCGCAGAGAAGTGAAGTGACTTGCCCAAGGTCACAGAGCAGATGGGTGGAGGAGCCGGGATTAGAACCCATGACCTTCTGATTCCCAGGCCTGTACCCTAGACACTAGGACAGGCTGCTTTTCAAATGCTTCCGGAGATTTCCCCGGAGAGGCGGCAGGAAGCTACACGAGGTAAAGGCTGTGGCTATTTAGGGCTCCCGAGGGGACAATTCCGCAGCCGTCCCGGACGAGGGGTCCCACCGGCCTCTGGGGCGGCCCTCAGGTAGCCAGAGGTGGGGGGCCGGGAGCCACAGGCCCAAAGCCAAGATATTACCGTCCTGGAAACCTGGTGAATTCCCAAAGCCAAGATCTTACCGTCCTGGAAACCTGGTGAATTCCCAAAGCCAAGATCTTACCGTCCTGGAAACCTGGTGAATTCCCAAAGCCAAGATCTTACCGTCCTGGAAACCTGGTGAATTCCCAAAGCCAAGATCTTACCGTCCTGGAAACCTGGTGAATTCCCAAAGCCAAGATCTTACCGTCCTGGAAACTTGGTGAATTCCCAAAGCCAAGATCTTACCGTCCTGGAAACCTGGTGGATTCGGTTTGGCGGTGGGGAGGGTGGCAGACGGCTGCCCCACGCCGCTCCTGGGTTCGACGACGGCTGCTTGGAGACGGGAAAAAGGCAAATGTTGACAGGCATTGGGAAAAGGAGGCCAAGCATCCGTCCGCCACTGTCCTGAGCGCCTTCCCTCTCCCGCCCGCCCCGTCCTGTCCAGGCCGGCTCCAGATTCACCTGATGCCAAAGACAAGCCCCCCGGCGACCAGACACAAATTTGGGGGCAACCAGACCCAAATTCCAGGGCCGTCCCCCAGCGTGGAGGTCCAGCCAGCAGTTTGGACCAGGTGACAAATTTTTTGTGTGGGGGGAATGGCTTGCTTGGGGCAGTCAGAAAAAAAAAAAAAACCAACCACTTTTGAATGATTCTTGCCCTGAATCCCACAGTTTGGCCCTTTCCCGTTTGCCTTGATTCCTACCCTTAGGCATGACAAGGCCGAAAGCTTTTCCTTGCACCGGATAATAGTTGCATGATGTACTTACGAGGGTAGGGGCTGAAGGAGACACCTGGTTTTAGAGGATGCAAAGTGAAGAAAAGGAGAAAAAAGAAGTCAGGCATTGGAAGTCAGGCCTTCCCAGACTGAGCCCCCTCCTTCCTCTCCCCCTCCTCCCCCTCGCCTTACCTCCTTCCCCTCCCCATGGCACCTGGATATATGTATATATGTTTGTATGTATTTATTACTCTAATTTGTACATATTTATTCTATTTATTTTATTTTGTGAATATGTTTTGTTTTGTTCTCTGTCTCCCCCTTCTAGACTGCGAGCCCGCTGTTGGGTAGGGACCATATGTTGCCAACTTGGACTTCCCAAGTGCTTAGTACAGTGCTCTGCACACAGTAAGCGCTCAATAAATAGGACTGAATGACTGAAAGAGACCTGAAAAATGGGCTCGTCATCCATCCTAGACTGGGAGCTTGTTCTGGGTGGGAATGTGTCTGTTTGTCATTATACTGTACTCTCCAAAGCGCTTAGGTCAGTGCTTTGCACACGATAAGCGCTCAATAAAGCGGCGTGGCTCAGTGGAAAGAGCAAGGGCTTGGGAGCCAGAGGTCACGGGTTCTAATCCCAGCTCCACCACATGTCTGCTGTGTGACCTCGGGCAAGGCGCTTAACTTCTCTGAGCCTCAGTTAACTCATTTGTAAAATGGGGATGAAGACCGTGAGCCCCACGTGGGACAAACCGATCACCTTGTATCCCCCCCAGCGCTTAGAACAGGGCTTTGCACATAGTAAGTGCTTAACGAATGCCATTATTATTGTGATTAATAAATAATAATAAAAGAATAAATAACAAATAGAGAAGCAGCGTGACTCAGTGGCAAGAGCCCGGGCTTTGGAGTCAGAGGTCATGGGTTCAAATCCCGGCTTCGCCACTTGTCAGCTGTGTGACTTTGGGCACATCACTTCACTTCTCTGGGCCTCAGTTCCCTCAACTGTAAAATGGGGATGAAGACTGGGAGCCCCATGTGGGGCAACCTGATCACCTTGTATCCTTCCCAACGCTTAGAACGGTGCTTTGCACATAGTAAGCGCTTAACAAATGCCATCGTTATTATTATTATTACGATCAAAGAAAATGACTGAATGAATCCTCCCTTTTTGCTTTTCATTCCCGCCCCCTCCACCTCAGCTCCGTCCATATCCTTATACTTGGTAGCTTTTCCTGGGTGGAAGTGATTGTCCTGCCAGCCTCCTCCACTAGATTGGAAGCTCCTTGAGGGGAGGGATCATGTCTGCTAATCAATCAATCGTATTCATTGAGCGCTTACTGTGTGCAGAGCACTGTACTAAGCGCTTGGGAAGTACAAGTTGGCAACACAACTCTACAGAACACTCCCAAGCCCTTTGTACACTGTTCTGAGCACGGGAAGTACTCGATAAACACCACTGATAGACCGAAGGGTTGCCAACCCCTGTCTCTCTCCCTCCTCGGAAGCTCTAGCCCAAATCCCACACTAATCCCTGCTCTCCCTGCTGCCCCAGTTCTGACTCGGGAGTCTTTATCTCTGTGATCTGCAGCCTTCCCTCGGCCCTTCCGCATCACCTTTGCACTTTCATTCATTCAGTCGTATTTATTGAGCGCTTCCTGTGTGCAGAGCACTGTACTAAGCGCTTGGGAAGTCCAAATTGGCCACATCTAGAGACAGTCCCTACCCAACAGTGGGCTCACAGTCTAGAAGGGTGCACTTGATTTGCACTCTTTATTCACCCCCTCCTCAGCCCCACGGCATTTACGTCCTCATCTGGAGTTGATTTATTTCCATTCGTGTCGGTCTCCCCCCTCTAGCCTGTAAGCTCACTGTGGACAGGGAATGTATCTACCAACTCTGCTGTATTGTACTCCCCCAAGCGCTTAATGCAGAGAAGCAGCGTGGCTCAGTGGAAAGAGCCTGGGCTTGGGAGTCCGAGGTCGTGGGTTCTAATCCCGGCTCCGCCACTCGTCCGCTGGGTGACCTTGGGCAAGTCACTTCACTTCTCTGGGCCTCAGTGACCTCATCTGGAAAATGGGGATGAAGACTGGGAGCCCCCCGTGGGACAACCTGATCACCTTGGATCTACCCCAGCGCTTAGAACAGTGCTCAGCACATAGTATGTATACATACTATGTATATATGTTTGTTATGTATATATGTTTCCTTATACTTGGTAGCTTGGTATATGTTGCCAATTTGTACTTCCCAAGCGCTTAGTACAGTGCTCTGCACATAGTAAGCGCTCAATAAATACGATTGATGATGATATGTTTGTACATATTTATTACTCTATTTATTTATTTATTTTACTTGTACATACCTATTCTATTTATTTTATTTTGTTAGTATGTTTGGTTTTGTTCTCTGTCTCCCCCTTTTAGACTGTGAGCCCACTGTTGGGTAGGGACTGTCTCTATATGTTGCCAACTTGGACTTCCCAAGCGCTTAGTCCAGTGCTCTGCACACAGTAAGCACTCAATAAATATGATTGATTGATTGATAGTAAGTGCTTAACAAGGGGCCGCGGGAGTCTGGGGCCAGCAGGAGCCCGAGGACTCCGGCTCCCAGGAACTGGGGGCCACGTCTGTGATCCTGTATATATGTTTGTACATATTTCTTACTCTATTTATATATTTATTTTACATACACATATTTATTCTATTTATTTTATTTTGTTAATATGTTTTGTTATCTGTCTCCCCCTTCTAGACTGTGAGCCCGCTGTTGGGTGGTAGGGACCGTCTCTATATGTTGCCAACTTGTAGTTCCCGAGTGCTTAGTACCGTGCTCTGCACACAGTAAGCGCTCAATAAATACGATTGAATGAATGAATGAATAAATGCCATCATTATTATTATTATTACTCGGAATTCATTCATTCAGTTGTATTTATTAAGCGCTTACTGTGTGCAGAGCACTGTACTAAGCGCTTGGGAAAGTACAATACAACAATAAACATTCCCTCCCCACAGTGAGCTCACAGTCCAGAGGAGGGACAGAAAGTGCTCAATAATAATAATAATTATAATGGTACTCGTTAAGTGCCAAGCTCTGTTCTAAGCACTGGGGTAGATACAAGTTAATCAGGTTGGACACAGTCCCTGTCCCCCATGGGGCTCACACTCTTATCCCCATTTTGCAGATAAAGTAACTGAGACTGTGAGCCCGCTGTTGGGTAGGGACTGTCTCTATATGTTGCCAACTTGTACTTCCCAAGCATTTAGTACAGTGCTCTGCACACAGTAAGCGCTCAATAAATGCGATTGAATGAATGAATGAATGAAAGTAACTGAGACTGTGAGCCCGCCGCTGGGTAGGGACCGTCTCTATATTTTGCCAACTTGTACTTCCCAAGTGCTTGGTACAGTGCTCTGCACACTGTAAGCACTCAATACAATAATAATAATAATAATAATGTTGGCATTTGTTAAGTGCTTACTATGTGCAAAGCACTGTTCTAAGCGCTGGGGGGGGATACAAAGGGATCAGGTTGTCCCATGTGGGGCTCACAGTCTTAATCCCCATTTTACAGATGAGGTAACTGAGGCTCAGAGAAGTTAAGTGACTTGCCCAAAGTCGCACAGCAGACATGTGGTGGAGCCGGGATTCGAACCCATGACCTCTGACTCCAAAGCCCGGGCTCTTTCCACTGAGCCACGCGGCTTCTCAATTGAATGCTTCTCAATTGAATGAATGAATGAATACAATTGAATGAATGAAATGACTTGCCCAGGGTCACACGGCAGGCACGTGGCAGAGCGGGGATTAGAACCCAGGTCCTTCCAACTCCCGGGCTTTCGATAAATACCATTCAGTCAGTCAGTCATATTTATTGAGCGCTTACTGTGTGCAGAGCACTGTACTGAGCGCTTGGGAAGTAGAAATCGGCGACAGATCGAGATGGGCCCGACTCGACAACGGGCTCGCGGTCTACCACTGATTGACTGAATCAATCACTGATTGAAGGAGGCCTTCCCAGACTGAGCCCCTTCCTTCCTCTCCCCCTCGTCCCCCTCTCCATCTCCCCCATCTTACCTCCTTCCCTTCCCCACAGCACCTGTATATATGTATATATGTTTGTACAGATTTATTACTCTATTTATTTATTTTACTTGTACATATTTATTCTATTTATTTTATTTTGTTAATACGTTTGGTTTTGTTCTCTGTCTCCCCCTTCTAGACTGTGAGCCCACTGTTGGGTAGGGACCGTCTCTATATGTTGCCAACTTGGACTTCCCAAGCGCTTAGTCCAGTGCTCTGCACACAGTAAGCGCTCAATAAATACGATTGATGATGATGATGATGATGACTGCTTGCCTCTCCCCACTTCGCTGACCTTTGCGCTTGGGTTTGGGGGTCTGCCGGCTGCCCAGGTAGAGCCGTGGAGGGGGAACACGATTCCCCAGGGGAGACGGGGTCCCCGCTGCCCACATCCCCTGCCGCCTAACTTACTTTTGGCCTTGTCGGACGAGCGGCCACGCTGGGCGCAGCGGTACTCTGCGGTGGAGGCGGCGGACGAGGAGGCCTCGTCCTCGGGGAAGGAGGTCGGCGGGGTCTGCACGGGAGAGCGCTCCCCGGGCCGGGGCCCCCGCGAGGACTTGGGGGACGAGGAGAACGGGGGGGCGGCCTGCAAGCCGGGAGGGCTCCCTGCCAGCGGGTCCAAACGCAGCGTGAGCGCGGGGCGGGCAAGGCCCCGGGCCCCGTTTCGGCCTCCTCTGCTTTCCTCTCTTTGTCGTTTTTTAGTGGCATTGTGTTAAGCGCTTACTCTGGGTCGGGTGTTGGTCTAAGCACCGGGGTAGATCCAGGCTAATCTGTTGGATCCGGTCCCTGTCCCTCATGGGGCTCCCAGCCTTTAGCCCTGGTTTCCAGACGAGGTCCCCGAGGCCCAGAGGAGTGGAGCCTCAAAAATCTCCAGTGGCTACCAATCAATCTGCGCATCAGGCAGAAACTCCTCACCCTGGGCTTCCAGGCTGTCCATCCCCTTGCCCCCTCCTTCCTCCCCTCCCTTCTGTCCTTCCCCAGCCCAGCCCGCACCCTCCGCTCCTCCGCCGCTAATCTCCTCACCGTTAGGCCTCGTTCTCGCCTGTCCCGCCATCGACCCCCGGCCCACGTCCTCCCCTGGGCCCGGAATGCCCCGAATCCCTCTGCCCATCTGCCAAGCTGGCTCTCTTCCTCCCTTCAAGGCCCTACTGAGAGCTCACCTCCTCCAGGAGGCCTTCCCAGATTGAGCCCCTTCCTTCCTCTCCCCCTCGTCCCCATCTCCATCCCCCCCATCTTACCTCCTTCCCTTCCCCACAGCACCTGTATATATGTATATATGTTTGTACAGATTTATTACTCTATTTATTTTACTTGGACAGATCTATTCTATTTATTTTATTTTGTTAGTATGTTTGGTTTTGTTCTCTGTCTCCCCCTTTTAGACTGTGAGTCCACTGTTGGGTAGGGACTGTCTCTATATGTTGCCAATTTGGACTTCCCAAGCGCTTAGTACAGTGCTCTGCACACAGTAAGCACCCAATAAATACGATTGATGATGATGATGAGTGGCGGAGGCAGGATTAGAACCCAATTCCCAGGTCCGGGGCTCACTCTGCTAGGCTACGCCGCTTCTTTCCTGTTCTGTCCATCCCTTATGTTGCCAGCTTGTACTTCCCAGGCGCTTAGTCCAGTGCTCTGCACACGGTAAGCGCTCAATAAATACGACTGAGTGAATCCCTTTCTCCCTCCCAGTTCCCGGGGCGATGGACTGGACTGATCCCTGGAGGAGAAGCAGCGTGGACAAGTGGGTAGAGCATAGAACCGGCAGTCAGGAGGACCTGGGTTCTAATCCCGGCTCTGCCACTCATCTGCTAGGTGACCTCGGGTGAGTCACTTCCCTTCTCCATGCCTCAGTTCCCTCAGCTGTAAAATGGGAATGAAGGCCGTGAGCCCCATGCGGGACAGGGATTGTGTCCAACCTGATTAGCTTGTCTCTAACCTAGCACAGTTAGCACGAGAAGCAGCGTGGCTCAGTGGAAAGAGCCCGGGCTTGAGAGCCGGAGGTCGTGGGTTCTAATCCCGGCTCCGCCGCTGGTCAGCTGTGTGACTTTGGGCAAGTCACTTCACTTCTCTGGGCCTCAGTGACCTCGTCTGGAAAATGGGGATTATGACTGTGAGCCCCACGAGGGACAACCTCATCACCTTCTATCCCCCCAGCGCTTAGAACAGTGCTTGGCACATAGTAAGCGCTTAACAATGCTTAGTACAGTGCTCCGCACACAGTAATCGCTCAATAAATACGATTGAATGAATGAATGAATCAATCTATCGTATTTATTGAGCTCTTACTGTGTGTGGAGCACTGTACAAAGCGCTTGGGAAGTACAAGTTGGCAACACATAGAGACAGTCCCTACCCAACAGTGGGCTCACAGTCTAGAAGAATTGATGAATGATACCTGATGAATGAATCAAGTGCCTGGCACATAGTAAGCACTTAACAAATACCATTAAAAAACCCCAAAAACTTCCCAAGCTGGGTATTACAATTCCAGAGTGTCCTTTCCCCTCCCCATGATGTATTTCCAGGGCATCTCCAGGGAAAACTCACCGGTGGACGAAAAAGAGAAGTTACCGGCTGGCTCTTCAGGGTCTCCAAGATAAGAAGTTGTTGGGCCCCTACAAGCACAGGGACAGTCATTCTAGCATTAGCATTCAGTGCTTAGAACAGTGCTTTGCACATAGTAAGCGCTTAACAAATACCATCATCATTATTATTATTAATAGCATTCCGTTTAGCAGGTGCCAGGAGAAGGTTTGGAAAGAAGAGTTTCCGGTGCCGCCGAGAAACGTGACGGGGAAGATCAGAACTCAGAGCCCTTGGGCACATTTAGGAGAGTCGGGGGGACGATTGCTTTGAATTAAGCTATTCTCCCTGGACCGAGCAAGATCAATCAATCAA
This sequence comes from Tachyglossus aculeatus, assembly GCF_015852505.1. Lineage (NCBI taxonomy): Eukaryota > Metazoa > Chordata > Mammalia > Monotremata > Tachyglossidae > Tachyglossus > Tachyglossus aculeatus. The sequence continues at coordinate 10,953,402 of NC_052082.1, forward strand.
TCAATCAATCAATCAATCGTATTTACTGAGCGCTTACTATGTGCAGAGCACTGTACTGAGCGCTTGGGAAGTACAAATTGGCAACATCTAGAGACAGTCCCTACCCAACAGTGGGCTCACAGTCTAAAAGGGGGAGACAGAGAACAAAACCAAACATACTAACAAAATTAAATAAATAGAATAGATATGTACAAGTAAAATAAATAAATAAATGGAGTAATAAATATGTACAAACATATATCATCATCATCATCATCAATCGTATTTATTGAGCGCTTACTATGTGCAGAGCACTGTACTAAGCACTTGGGAAGTACAAATTGGCAACATATAGAGACAGTCCCTACCCAACAGTGGGCTCGCAGTCTAAAAGGGGGAGACAGAGAACAAAACCAAACATACTAACAAAATAAAATAAATAGAATAGATATGTACAAGCAAAATAAATATATAAATACATACAGTAATAAATATGTACAAACATATATACATATAGATCGTTTTCCCTTTCCAAAGCTGAACATCATCATCATCATCATCAATCGTATGTATTGAGCGCTTACTGTGTGCAAAGCACTGTAGTAAGCGCTTGGGAAGTACAAATTGGCAACATATAGAGACAGTGCCTACCCAACAGTGGGCTCACAGTCTAAAAGGGGGAGACAGAGAACAAAACCAAACATACTAACAAAATTAAATAAATAGAATAGATATGTACAAGTAAAATAAATAAATAAATGGAGTAATAAATATGTACAAACGTATATCATCATCATCATCAATTGTATTTATTGAGCGCTTACTATGTGCAGAGCACTGTACTAAGCGCTTGGGAAGTACAAATTGGCAACATATAGAGACGGTCCCTACCCAACAGTGGACTCACAGTCTAAAAGGGGGAGACAGAGAACAAAACCAAACATACTAACAAAATTAAATAAATAGAATAGATATGTACAAGTAAAATAAATAAATAAATAAATAAGTAGAGTAATAAATATGTACAAACATATATACATATAGATCGTTTTCCCTTTCCAAAGCTGAACATCATCATCATCATCATCATCAATCGTATTTATTGAGCGCTTACTGTGTGCAGAGCACTGGACTAAGCGCTTGGGAAGTACAAGTTGGCAACATATAGAGACGGTCCCTACCCAATAGTGGGCGCACAGTCTAAAAGGGGGAGACAGAGAACAAAACCAAACATACTAACAAAACTAAATAAATAGAATAGATATGTACAAGTAAAATAGAGTAATAAATATGTACAAACATATATAATCATCATCATCATCATCATCAATCGTATTTATTGAGCGCTTACTATGTGCAGAGCACCATACTAAGCGCTTGGGAAGTACAAATTGGCAACCTATAGAGACAGTCCCCACCCAACAGTGGGCTCACAGTCTAAAAGGGGGAGACGGAGAACAAAACCAAACATACTAACAAAATAAAATAAATAGGATAGATATGTACAAGTAAAATAAATAGAGTTAATAAATATGTACAAACATATATACATATAGATCGTTTTCCCTTTCCAAAGCTGAACAACTCTTCAGCTCCATTTCCAGCCACAAACCTTTGATCTGCCCGGTTGACACGCTTCAATTTCCACAGAGGGGCTCTGCCCTGACTCAACCCATTATTCAATCGATCGATCGATTGATCAACGGTCTTTATCGAGCCCGTACTGCAGGCAGGGCCCTGTATTCGGAACTTGGGAGGGTTCAACGGGAGAGCGGGTGGACACGGATCCCCGGCCTCCAGAAGCTAAAAATGTCGGGTGAGATGCTCAGACTGTGAGCAGAGTTGGAAACTGTGTCCAACTCGATTGACTTGTATGCTTAGAACAGTGCTTGACACAGAGTATGTCCTTATAAATAAATAAATAGAAAATATAAATAGAACATGTATAACAAATATGATAACCATAATAACGCAGCGTGGCTCAGTGGAAAGAGCCCGGGCTTTGGAGTCAGAGGTCATGGGTTCAAATCGATGCTCCGCCAACTGTCAGCCGTGTGACTTTGGGCAAGTCACTTCACTTCTCTGGGCCTCAGTTCCCTCATCTGGAAAATGGGGATTAAGACTGTGAGCCCCCCGTGGGACAACCGGATCACCTTGTAACCTCCCCAGCGCTTAGAACAGTGCTTTGCACGTAGTAAGCGCTTAATAAATGCCATTATTATTATTATTATTATAATGCATTGTGGGCAGGGAAGGTGTCTGTTATATTGTTGTCGGCATTCTCCCAAGCGTTCAGTACCTCATCTATAAAATATGATTGATTGATTAGTCGGGGGAGGAGCTCTTAAAATAAATTATAGGTGGAGGAAGGAACAGAGTGAGAAGCAGCGTGGCTCAGTGGAAAGAGCACAGGCTTTGGAGTCAGAGGTCATGGGTTCATATCCCGGCTCCGCCACTCGTCAGCTGGGTGACTTTGGGCGAGTCACTTCGCTTCTCTGGGCCTCAGTTCCCTCATCTGGAAAATGGGGATTAAGACTGTGAGCCCCCTGTGGGACAACATGATCACCTTGTAACCTCCCCAGTGCTTAGAACAGTGCTTTGCACATAGTAAGTGCTTAATAAATGCCATTAAAAAAACCCCCAAAAAACAGAGTTTAAAGCTACATAATAATAATGGTATTCGTTTTTCATTCATTCATTCGATCGTATTTATTGAGCGCTTACTGTGTGCAGAGCACTGTACTAAGCGCTTTGGAAGTACAAGTCGGCAACATATAGAGACGGTCCCTACCCAACAACGGGCTCACAGTCTAGAAGGGAGAGACAGACGACAAAACTAAACATGTGGACAGGTGTCAAAATCCTCAGAACAAATAGAATTCAAGCTATATGCACTATAAAGTTATATATGTAGCTTAACATAAATAAAGCTATATATGTTAAGCGCTTACTGTGTGCCGGGCACTGTTCTAAGCGCTGGGTTGGATCAAGATAATCCAGTTGAACACAGCCCCTGTCCCACGTGGGGCTCACAGTCTTAATCCCCATTATACAGAGGAGCCCACTGTTGGGTAGGGACCGTCTCTATATGTTGCCAACTTGTACTTCCCAAGTGCTTAGTACAGTGCTCTGCACACAGTAAGCGCTTAATAAATACGATTGATTGATTGACTGACCTGAGGCCCAGAGAAATAAAGTGACTTGCCCAAGGTCACACAGCAGACAAGTGGCGTGAGCCCACTGTTTGGTAGGGACCGTCTCTATATGTCGCCAACTTGTACTTCCCAAGCGCTTAGTCCAGTGCTCTGCACACCGTAAGCGCTCAATAAATACGATTGAATGAATGAATGAATGAAGCTATGCATAAAGTAGGCACTTTATACAAACTTAGAACGGTGCTTTGCACATAGTAAGCACTTAACAAGTACCATTATTATTATTATTACTATTATTGCTATTCTGTCACTGGTTTCCAGTGCTCTGCACACAGTAAGCGCTCAATAAATACGATTGAATGAATAAATGAATGAATGAGTGGAGCTATGCATAAAGTAGGCACTTTAAACAAACTTAGAATGGTGCTTTGCACATAGTAAGCACTTAACAAGTACCATTATTATTATTATTACTATTACTGCTATTCTGTCACTGGTTTCCAGTGCTCTGCACACAGTAAGCGCTCAATAAATACGATTGAATGAATGAATGAATGAGTGGAGCTATGCATAAAGTAGGCACTTTAAACAAACTCAGAACGGTGCTTTGCACATAGTAAGCACTTAACAAGTACCATTATTATTATTATTACTATTACTGCTATTCTGTTGCTGGTTTCCAGTGCTCTGCACACAGTAAGCGCTCAATAAATACGACTGACTGAATGAGTGAATGAAGCTATGCATTAAGTAGGCACTTTATACAAACGCAGAACGGTGCTTTGCACATAGTAAGCACTTAACAAGTACCATTATTATTATTATTACTATTACTGCTATTCTGTCACTGGTTTCCAGTGCTCTGCATACAGTAAGCGCTCAATAAATACGATTGAATGAATGAATGAATGAGTGGAGCTATGCATAAAGTAGGCACTTTATACAAACTTAGAACGGTGCTTTGCACATAGTAAGCACTTAACAAGTACCATTATTATTATTATTACTATTACTGCTATTCTGTCACTGGTTTCCAGTGCTCTGCACACAGTAAGCGCTCAATAAATACGATTGAATGAATGAATGAATGAGTGGAGCTATGCATAAAGTAGGCACTTTATACAAACTTAGAACGGTGCTTTGCACACAGTAAGCACTTAACAAGTACCATTATTATTATTATTACTATTACTGCTATTCTGTCACTGGTTTCCAGTGCTCTGCACACAGTAAGCGCTCAATAAATACGATTGAATGAATGAATGAATGAGTGGAGCTATGCATAAAGTAGGCACTTTATACTTAGAACGGTGCTTTGCACATAGTAAGCACTTAACAAGTACCATTATTATTACTATTACTATTACTATTACTATTACTGCTATTCTGTCACTAGTTTCCAGTATTCTGCACACAGTAAGCGCTCAATAAATACAAATGAATGAATGAATGAATGAAGCTATGCATAAAGTAGGCACTTTATACAAACTTAGAACGGTGCTTTGCACATAGTAAGCACTTAACAAGTACCATTATTATTACTATTACTATTATTCTGTCACTGGTTTCCAGTGCTCTGCACACAGTAAGCGCTCAATAAATATGATTGAATGAATGAATGAATGAGTGGAGCTATGCATAAAGTAGGCACTTTATACAAACTTAGAACGGTGTTTTGCACATAGTAAGCACTTAACAAGTACCATTATTATTACTATTACTATTACTGCTCTTCTGTCGCTGGTTTCCTTGCCGAGATGACCTTTTCAGGGTCCGAATTGGGCTGTTTCCCCCTCGGTGAGCAGGAAAGTACGGGTCTTATGCGGTGGAGTCGTCTCCGACCCATAGCGACGCGGTGGACACGTCTCTCCCAGAACCCCCCGCCTCCTCCATCCATCCTCGTTCTGGTAGCAGATCCAGGATTTAGCAGAGATCAAACACTTTCCCAGCAAAAAGGCAACTGCAGGTTAAAAGCAGGGCCTCAGCCTGGCTAGGGGCACCTCAATAGGTCAATCAATCATCCGTCAACGGTAATTATTCATTCAATCGTATTTGTTGAGCGCTTACTGCGTACGGAGCACTTACTATGTGCAGGGTGCGGTAATAAGCGCTTGGGAGAGTACCGATCAACAGAATTAGCAGGCCCGTTCCCTGCCCATAATGAGCTTACAGTCTCAAGGGGGAGATGATGTAGAGGAGGGGGAGAAATCTCTTCGCTGCCCACCTCCCTTAACGCCCATTTATTAAGCGCTTACTATCAACCACAGGGCTTAGAATAATAATAATAATAATAATAATAGCATTTATTAAGCGCTTACTATGTGCAAAGCACTGTTCTAAGCGCTGGGGAGTTTAGAACACTTCTTGGCACATACTAAGTTCTTAGCAAACACCATAATTATTATTATTATTACTCTGCTACCTCCTGGGCACCCCTGGGTCCCCTCACCACAAGCCAACAGTTGCGCCCCAACACTTAGAAGAGACCGTCACCCGTGGGAACCATTCCTTCATTCATTCAATCATATTTATTGAGCGCTTGCTGTGTGCAGAGCACTGGACTAAGCGCTTGGGAAGTCCAAGTTGGCAACATCTAGAGACGGTCCCTACCCAACAGTGGGCTCACAATCAATCAATCAATCAATCGTATTTATTGAGCGCTTACTGTGTGCAGAGCACTGTACTAAGCGCTTGGGAAGTCCAAGTTGGCAACATCTAGAGACGGTCCCTACCTAACAGTGGGCTCACAATCAATCAATCAATCAATCGTATTTATTGAGCGCTTACTGTGTGCAGAGCACCGGACTAAGCGCTTGGGAAGTCCAAGTTGGCAACATCTAGAGACGGTCCCTACCCAACAGCGGGCTCACAGTCTAGAAGGGGGAGGCAGACGACAAAACAAAACATATTAACAAAATAAAATAAATAGAATAAAGGTGTACGAATTGGATTGTACGATCCTCAAGGGTAAAGGTTAAGTCTTCCACCGGATGTGCCCAAGTGCCCAGTTTAGGGCTTGGCACTCAGTTTCGGTCTCTGCTCACAACAGGGGTTCAATAAGTAATAATAATAATAATTATGGTGTTTGCTAAGAACTTACTATGTGCCAAGAAGTGTTCTAAACTCCCCAGCGCTTAGAACAGTGCTTTACACATAGTAAGTGCTTAATAAATGCTATTATTATTATTATTATTATTATTATTATTCTAAGCCCTGTGGTAGATAGTAAGCCCTTAATAAATCAGCCAAGGGGCCTCAACGGTGCCATTCTACGACTGTTTCCCGGACAGCAGCAGGATCACTGCTTTCATTCCTGGAAAGTGGAGAATCAATCAATCAATCAATCAATCACTGGTATTTATCGAGCGCTTACCGTGTGCACAGCACGGAACTAAGCACTTGGGAGAGTTCGACGTAACGATATGACGGGCACATTCCCTGCCCACTACGAGCTTACAGTCCAGAAGAGGAGACAGATGTTAATAGAAATAAATAAATCGTAGAAATGGACCTAAGTGATGAGGGGCTGGGGGCGGAATGGTGAATAAAGGGAGCGAGTCAGGGCGACGCAGAAGGGAGCGGGAAAGGAGGAAAGGAGGCTTAGTCGGGGAAGGCCTCTCGGAGGAGATGAGCCTTCAGTAAGGCTTTAAGGAAGGGGGTGGTGGGGAGTAATTGGCTCAGTGGAAAGAGCCCGGGCTTTGGAGTCAGAGGTCATAGGTTCAAATCCCGGCTTCGCCACTTGTCAGCTGTGTGACTTTGGGCCAGTCACTTCACTTCTCTGGGCCTCAGTTACCTCATCTGGAAAATGGGGATTAAGACGGTGAGCCCCCCGTGGGACAACCTGATCACCCTGTAACCTCCCCAGCGCTTAACTAATGCCACTATCGTGGGAAGCAGCGTGGCTCAGTGGAAAGAGCCCGGGCATTGGAGTTAGAGGTCATGGGTTCAAGTCCCAGCTCCGCCACTTGGCAGCTGTGTGACTTTGGGCAAGTCATTTCACTTCTCTGGGCCTCAGTGACCTCATCTGGAAAATGGGGATGAAGACTGTGAGTCCCCTGTGGGACAACCTGATCCCCTTGTAACCTCCCCAGTGCTTAGAACAGTGCTTTGCACATAGTAAATGCTTAATAAATGCCACTATCATGGGAAGCAGCGTGGCTCAGTGGAAAGAGCCTGGGCTTTGGAGTTAGAGGTCAAGAGTTCAAATCCCGGCTCCGCCACTTGTCAGCTGTGTGACTTTGGGCAAGTCACTTACCTTCTCTGTGCCTCAGTTACCTCATCTATAAAATGGGGATTAAGACTGTGAGCCCCCCGTGGGACAACCTGATCACCTTGTAACCTCCCCAGCGCTTAGAATAGTGCTTTGTACATAGTAAGCGCTTAATAAATGCCATTACTCAGCGCTTAGAACAGTGCTTTGCACATAGTAAGCGCTTAACAAATACCATCATTATTATTATTATTCTCTGGGCCTCAAGTGACCTCATCTGTGAAATGGGGATGAAGACTGTGAGCCCCCCATGGGACAACCTGATCCCCTTGTAATCTCCCCGGAGCTTAGAACAGTGCTTGGCACATAGTAAGCACTTAGTAAATGCCATCATTATTATTATTGTTGTTGTTATTTGAGGAGGGAGGGAGATGGAGGCGAGGGGCAGGACGTGGGCGAGAGGTCGGGGGTGAGGTAGATGAGATGAGGGTACGGTGAGTAGGGTGGCATTAGAGGAGCCAAGTGAGTGGACTGGGATGGAGTAGGAGAGCAGCGAGGTGAGGTCGGAGGGGGCGAGGCGGTTGAGGCCGTTAAAGAGAAGGGACCGAACCAAGGCCTTCCGTCTCCCTCCCGGTCCAGAGAGGGTGGCGACGGGCTCCAGGACGCCCAGCCATCCGGGGAAGAGGCGCAGCGTTAGAAGAGCACAAAGGGCTGAGCGGTTCGGTGGGCCCCGTTAGCGGAGCCCCTCCCTCACCTGTTGAAGACTTTGTCGGCTCGGCTGCTTTCGATGGATTCTCTCACTGAAATGCTTCTGTTTAGGGGAGAAAGAAAGGCGCCATGGCACGTGGAATCTAGCCTCCCCGGAGAGAGCTCCCATTTTGGCCCGGCCCGGGCCTGGGAGTCAAAAGGTCATGGGGTTCGAAACCCGGTTCCTCCGACTTGTCCTTCCCAAGCGTTTAGTCCAGTGCTCTGCACACAGTAAGCGCTCAATAAATACGATTGATTGATTGATTTATTGTCTCCTCGGTGACCTCAGTCTGTACTTCACGCTGCTGCCCGGATCATTTTTGTGCAGAAATGCTCTGGGCCTGTCACTCCCCTCCTCAAAAACCTCCAGTGGCTACCAATCAATCTGCGCATCAGGCAGAAACTCCTCCCCCTGGGCTTCCAGGCTGTCCATCCATCCATCCCCTGGCCCCCTCCTACCTCACCTCCCTTCTCTCCTTCTCCAGCCCAGCCCGCTCCCTCCACTCCTCCGCTGCTAATCTCCTCCCCGTACCTCGCTCTCACCTGTCCCGCCATCGACCCCCGGCCCACGTCCTCCCCCAGGCCTGGAATGCCCCCAATCCCTCTGCCCATCCGCCAAGCTCGCTCTCTTCCTCCCTTCAGAGCCCTACTGAGAGCTCACCTCCTCCAGGAGGCCTTCCCAGACTGAGCCCTCTCCTTCCTCTCCCCCTCCTCATCCCCCCCCGCCTTACCTCCTTCCCCTCCCCAAAGCACCTGTATATATGTTTGGACAAATTTATTACTCTATTTTACTTGTACATATTTATTCTATTTATTGCATTTTGTTAATATGTTTTGTTTTGTTGTCTGTCTCCCCCTTCTAGACTGTGAGCCCGCTGTTGGGTAGGGACCGTCTCTATATGTTGCCAACTTGGACTTCCCAAGCGCTTAGTACAGTGCTCTACACACAGTAAGCGCTCAATAAATACGACTGAATGAATGAATGAATGAATGAAGGTATTGAATCCCCACTTTACAGACGAGGAAACTGAGTTAAAATCTGCCCAGGGTTACCCAGGAGGTAAAGGGGTCAGGCCCCAGTTTGCTCGTCAGTTTTCTGGGATTTACCGATGGGATTTCAGGCGTGGGGACCAGTCATCAATCGTATTTATTGAGCGCTTACTATGTGCAGAGCACTGTACTAAGCGCTATGTGCAGTCGCTCAGTCTATCACCTGGTCGCAGGGATCTCAGCCGGGCCACGCCGACGCTCACCTGTTGTACGTATCCGAGCGCAGACTCGAGTCAGCAGTGGGTTCCCTGTGTGGGAAAACACAACGGGGCGATTCATCTGTTCCCAGAACGACGAGAGCTCCCTGTTTTCAATCAATCAACCGTATTTATTGAGCGCTTACTAGGTGCACAGCACTGTAGTAAGCGCTAGGGAGAGTGCTATATAACAGAAGTGGCAGAATGTTCCCTGTTTTGTGTGGGGTGATTCATTTCTCATCCAGATTCAATGCTCCCTTGGAATGGCGGTGATAATTAGATTAGGATTAGATTCATTCATTCAATCGTATTTATTGAGCACTTACTAGGTGCACAGCACTGTAATAATAATAATGATGATGGCATTTATTAAGCGCTTACTATGTGCAAAGCACTGTTCTAAGCGCTGGGGGGATACAAGGTGATCAGGTTGTCCCACGGGGGGCTCACAGTCTTCAACCCCATTTTACAGATGAGGTAACTGAGGCACAGAGAAGTGAAGTGACTTGCCCACAGTCACACAGCTGATAAATGGCAGAGCCGGGATTTGAACCCATGACCTCTGACTCCAAAGCCCGGGCTCTTTCCACTGAGCCACGCTGCTTCTCGTGCTTCACTGTACTAAGCGCTAGGGAGAGTACTATATAACCAAAGTGGCAGAATGTTCCCTGGTTTGTGTGGGGTGATTCATTTCTCATCCAGATTCAATGCTCCCTTGGAATGGCGGTGATAATTAGATTAGGATTAGATTCATTCATTCATTCAATCGTATTTATTGAGCGCTTACTAGGTGCACAGCACTGTACTAAGCGCTAGGGAGAGTGCTATATAACAGAAGTGGCAGAATGTTCCCTGTTTTGTGTGGGGTGATTCATTTCTCATCCAGATTCAATACTCCCTTGGAATGGCGGTGATAATTAGATTAGGATTAGATTCATTCATTCCCTTGGAATGGCGGTGATAATTAGATTAGGATTAGATTCATTCATTCATTCAATCGTATTTATTGAGTGCTTACTAGGTGCACAGCACTGTACTAAGCGCTAGGGAGAGTACTATATAACCGAAGTGGCAGAATGTTCCCTGTTTTGTGTGGGGTGATTCATTTCTCATCCAGATTCAATGCTCCCTTGGAATGGCGGTGATAATTAGATTAGGATTAGATTCATTCATTCATTCAGTTGTATTTATTGAGCGCTTACTAGGTGCACAGCACTGTACAAAGCATTAGGGAGAGTACTATATAACCGAAGTGGCAGAATGTTCCCTGTTTTGTGTGGGGTGATTCGTTTCTCATCCAGATTCAATGCTCCCTTGGAATGGCGGTGATAATTAGATTAGGATTAGATTCATTCATTCATTCATTCAATCGTATTTACTGAGCGCTTACTGTGTGCAGAGCACTGGACTAAGCACTTGGGAAGTCCAAGTTGGCAACATCTAGAGACGGTCCCTACCCAACAGCGGGCTCACAGTCTAGAAGGGGGAGACAGAGAATGAATCAAAACATATTAACAAAATAAAATAAATAGAATAAATGTGTACAAATTAGATTGTACGATCCTCAAGGGTAAAGGTTAAGTCTTCCACCGTACGGTGCCCAAGTGCCCAGTTTAGGGCTTGGCACTCAGTACAGGTCTCTGCTCACAACTGGGGTTCAATAAGTAATAATAATAATAATTATGGTGTTTGCTAAGAACTATGTGCCAAGAAGTGTTCTAAGCCCCGTGGAAGATAGTAAGCACTTAATAAATGCCATTATTATTATTCTTATTACAAGGTCATCAGGTTGTTCCACCGCTTAATAAATGCCATTATTATTATTATTCTTATTACAAGGTCGTCAGGTTGTTCCATGTGGGCTCACAGTCTTAATCCCCATTTGACAGGTGAGGTAAGTGAGGCCCAGAGAAGTGAAGTGACTTGTCCAAGGTCACACAGCAGACAAGTGGCCAAGCCAGGATTAGAACCCACATCCTCTGACACCTAAGCCTGGGCTCTTCCCCCTAAACCACGCTGCTTCTCTCACCACGCTGCTTTTCTGATTAGGGTGATTATTTTTTTATGGCATTTATTAAGCGCTTACTCTGTGCAAAGCACTGTTCTAAGCGCTGGGGAGGTTACAAGGTGATCAGGTTGTCCCACGTGGGGGCTCACAGTCTTCATCCCCATTTTACAGATGAGGGAACTGAGGCCCAGAGAAATTAAGTAACTTGTCCATTTGCATGTGTGCCCCTTATAAGCTCATTGTGGGCAGGGAATGTGTCTGTTTATTGTTGTATCACATTCTCCCAAGCGCTTAGTACAGTGCTCTGCCCACAGGAAGTGCTCAATAAGTACGATTGATTGATTGAAACCCCTTCATACTCAATCCAGCCCCACAATACTTATATATATCAATCGTATTTATTGAGCGCTTACTGTGTGCAGAGCACTGTACTAAGCACTTGGGAAGTACAAGTTGGCGACATATAGAGACATATTCTTATACACTACCATTTCCACTATCCCTAATCTCATTTAATATCTGTTTCCCCTGTAAACTGCTTGTGGGGAGGGATCATAATCTACCAACTCTGATAATAATAGAAATGATGGCATTTATTAAGCGCTTACTATGTGCAAAGCACTGTTCTAAGCACGGGGCAGGGCGGGTGGGTACAAGGTCATCAGGTTGTCCCACATGGGGCTCACAGTCTTAATCCCCATTTTACAGATGAGCTAATTTAGGCACAGAGAACAATAATAATAATAATGGTATTTATTAAGCGCTTACTATGTGCAAAACACTGTTCTAAGCGCTGGGGAGGATACAAGGTGATGATGTGGTCCCATGGAGGGCTCACAGCCTTAATCCCCGTTTTACAGATGAGGTAATTTAGGTGCAGAGAATAATAATAATAATAATGGCATTTATTAAGCGCTTACGATGTGCAAAGCACTGTTCTAAGCGCTGGGGAGGATACAAGGTGATCATGTCGTCCCATGGAGGGCTCACAGTCTCAATCCCCATTTTACAGATGAGGGAATTTAGGCACAGAGAATAATAATAATAATAATGGCATTTATTAAGCGCTTACTATGTGCAAAGCACTGTTCTAAGCGCTGGGGAGGATACAAGGTGATCATGTCGTCCCATAGAGGGCTCACAGTCTTAATCCCCATTTTACAGATGAGGTAATTTAGGCACAGAGAATAATAACAATAATAATAATGGCATTTATTAAGCGCTTACTATGTGCAAAGCACTGTTCTAAGTGCTGGGGTAGATACAAGGAAATCAGGTTGTCCCACGAGGGGCTCCCAGTCTTCATCCCCATTTTACAGAGGAGGGAACTGAGGCCGAGAGAAGCAAAGTGACTTGCCCAACGTCACCCAGCTGACAAGTGGCCGAGCCGGGATTTGAACCCACGCCCTCTGACTCCAAAGCCCGGGCTCTTTCCACTGAGCCACGCTGCTCACTCTTCTCCAGCCACCTCGGTTGATGAGGGAGAGGAGTCATCGTAAAAGCCCAGCGCTTAGAACAGTGCTTGGCACATAGTAAGCGCTTAACAAATGCCATCATTATTATTCTTATTATTATTATTACCCGACTCGGCTGCTCTGTCATGGCTGACAATGAATGAATGAGTCAATCAACGATATCGATTGGGCGCTTACTGTGTGCCAAGCACTGCATTAAGACAATAGAGTTAGTAGACATGGTTCTCTCTTTAATGACAAGCTGTCTGCCCTCTTCCACCCTCATTTTTCTCCCATCAATCGCATGGCTCAGTGGAAAGAGCCCGGGCTTTGGAGTCAGAGGTCATGGGTTCAAATCCCGGCTCCGCCAATTGCCAGCTGTGTGACTTTGGGCCAGTCACTTCACTTCTCTGGGCCTCAGTTCCCTCATCTGGAAAACGGGGATGAAGACTGTGAGCCCCCCGTGGGGCAACCTGATCGCCTTGTAACCTCCCCAGCACTTAGAATAGTGCTTTGCACATAGTAAGCGCTTTATAAATGCCATTATTATTAGTATTATTATGTCTATGGTGTTCTCTCCTCAGCGCTCACTACAGTGCTCTCTGTACACAGTAAGTGCAGCGTGGCTCAGTGGAAAGAGCCCGGGCTTCGGAGTCAGAGGTCATGGGTTCAAATCCTGGCTCTGCCACTTGTCAGCTGTGTGACTTTGAGCAAGTCACTTCACTTCTCTGGGCCTCAGTTCCCTCATCTGTAAAATGGGGATTAAGACTGTGAGCCCCCGGTGGGACAACCTGATCACTTTGTATCTCCCCAGTGCTTAGAACAGTGCTTTGCACATAGTAAGCACTTAACAATGCCATCATTATTAATACGATGGATTGACTGCTTACTGTGGGCAGAGCACCGCATTAAGACGATAGAGTTAGTAGACACAGCTCTCCCATTAATAACAAGATGTCTGTCCTTTTCCATCATTTTTCTCCCATTTGGGGATCCATCCATCAATCAATGGTACTTATTGAGTGTTGACTGAGTGCAGAGCACTGTACTAGATGCTCGGAAGAATACAACGCAAAAGAGCTGGTAGACGTGTTCCGTGCCCACAAGGAGCTCCCAGCCTGGAGGGGAGATCTAAAAAATCAATTCCAAACCTCGGCTCTCCTGCGGGAGATTCTGGGATTCCCAGCTGGCAAGATAATAATAATAATGATAGCATTTATTAAGAGCTTACTATGTGCAAAGAACTGTGCAATTCCAAACCCCAGCTCTCCTGCAGGAGATTTTGGGATACCCATGAGGCAAGATCAATTCCAAACCCCGGCTCTTCTGCAGGAGATTCTGGGATACCCATGAGGCAAGATCAATTCCAAACCCCGGCTCTCCTGCAGGAAATTCTGGGATACCCAGCTGGCAAGATCAATTCCAAACCCCGGCTCTCCTGCAGGAGATTCTGGGATACCCAGCTGGCAAGATCAATTCCAAACCCCAGCTGTCCTGCAGGAGATTCTGGGATACCCATGAGGCAAGATCCACTCCAAACCCCGGCTCTCCTGCAGGAGATTCTGGGATACCCAGCTGGCAAGATCAATTCCAAACCCCGGCTCTCCTGCAGGAGATTCTGGGATACCTAGCTGGCAAGATCAATTCCAAACCCCGGCTCTCCTGCAGGAGATTCTGGGATACCCAGCTGGCAAGATCAATTCCAAACCCCAGCTCTCCTGCAGGAGATTCTGGGATACCCAGCTGGCAAGATCAATTCCAAACCCCGGCTCTCCTGCAGGAGATTCTGGGATACCCATGAGGCAAGATCAATTCCAAACCCCGGCTCTTCTGCAGGAGATTCTGGGATACTCAGCGGGCAAGATCAATTCCAAACCCCGGCTCTTCTGCAGGAGATTCTGGGATACCCAGCTGGCAAGATCAATTCCAAACCCCGGCTCTCCTGCAGGAGATTCTGGGATACCCATGAGGCAAGATCAATTCCAAACCCCGGCTCTCCTGCAGGAGATTCTGGGATACCCATGAGGCAAGATCAATTCCAAACCCCGGCTCTCCTGCAGGAGATTCTGGGATACCCATGAGGCAAGATCAATTCCAAACCCCGGCTCTCCTGCAGGAGATTCTGGGATACCCATGAGGCAAGATCAATTCCAAACCCCGGTTCTCCTGCAGGGAGTTCTGGGATGTCTATCCAGCAAGCCCCTTATGTGGAGCCGGGAGTGTTCCTGGGATGGGAGACGGGAAGGGGAAAGAGAGCGGGGAGGGGAGCCAGAGGCTCTGTGAGGGGTCACAAGGCTTACGTTGTCCCACGAAGGTTTCTCCCATCAGCACTGTCCATCTTGGTCAGAGGCACGGGGGGCTCCTCGCTGATCACCTTCCGTAATTCCTGGAGCAGCTGCTTCAAATCCCGCGTCGGATCATCCTTCTGCGCGGAAGACTTGGAGGCTACCTGATTGGGTTGGCGGAAGTAGGGGCCAAATAAAGGGGGCCAAAGTTGCACGCCTCAGGCAAATGGGACTTTCATTCATTCATTCATTCAATCGTATTTATTGAGCGCTTACTGTGTGCAGAGCACTTCCAGCACAAGCCTGCTTGGTCAGACTGGGTAAATCAACCCGCCCTGAAGGGTCAGAACACTTGGTCGTCCAACTTATGGGAGAATGTGATGCTGTATATTGGGGAATTGGGCGGTAAGAGATTGAGAAGAAGTGTGGCCTAATGGCTAAAGCCCGGGCCCGGCACCTGACTTCTAGTCCCAGCTTCGCCACTTGTCTGCAGGGTGACCCTGGGCAAGTCATTTCACTTCTCTGGGCCTCAGGCCCCTCAAGTGCAAAATGGAGATTAAAACTGTGAGCCCATGTGGGACAGGTTGGTGTCCAACCTGATTAGCCTGTGTCTACCCCAGCGCTTAGTACAGTGCCTGGTACATAGTAACAGCTTTACAACTACCATTAGAGAGAGAAAGAGAGAGAGACAGTTGATTTGCCAATTGAAGGCAAGTTTTTGTTCTTGAAGAATACAATACAGTTCTCTCCATAGCCGAGGAGCTCAATGCCATCTAGATTTAACAGCAGTTAATTATCCACTTTGGTCAGTCAGCCAAATTTATGGAGCACTTACTGTGTGCAGGGCACCGTACTAAGCACTTGGGCGAGGAAAACACAACAATATAACAGACGCGTTCCCTGCCCACAATGAGTTTACGGTCTAGAGGGACGCAGACATCCCTGGCCGGTCCCAAGGCACATCATCAGATCCCTCGCTCCCCCTGAGTGTCCTGATCAGCCGCGAAGATGAACGAAGCCAGGATCCCAACGTCCTCAGAAAGAACATGTTCTCCATCTTTGTGAAAGGACGATGAATGGTGGGGCTACGGCAGGGTAGGGGTCGGGCAGCTTTGTTGGGCGGAGCCCAGGAGAGGAGAAGAGGAGAAGGAAGAGGAGGATGAAGAGGAGGAGAAAGAGAAGGACGAGAGAAGGAGGAAGAGGAAGAGAGGGGGAGGAAGAGAAGGAGGAGGAGGAGGAAGAGAAGGGGAGGAGGAAGAGGGGGATAAGGAGGAAGAGGGGGAGGAGGAGGAGGAAGAGGAGGAGAAAGAGGAGGAAGGGAGGAGGAGGAAGAGAGGGGGAGGAGGTAGAGGAGGAAGAGAGGGGGAGGAGGAAGAGGGGGAGGAGGTAGAGGAGGAAGAGAGGGGGAGGAGGAAGAGGGGGAAAAGGAGGAGGAGCAAGAGCAGGAGGAGGAAGAGAGGGGAGGAGGAGGAGGAAGAGAGGGGGAGGAGGAAGAGGAAGAGGGGGATAAAGAGGAAGAGGGGGAGGAGGAGGAAGAGGGGGAGGAGGAGGAAGAGGGGGGAAGAGGGGGAGGAGGAGGAAGAGGGGGGAAGAGGAGGAGGAGGAAGGGGGGAAGAGGAGGAGGAGGAAGAGGGGGAAGAGGAAGAGGAAAAGAGGAGGAAGAGGGGGGAAGAGGAGGAGGAAAGGAGGAAGAGGGGGAAAAGGAGGAGGAAAAGAGGAGGAAGAGGAGGAGAAAGAGAGGAGGAGGAAGGGGGAAGAGAAGGAGGAAAAGAGGAAGAGGAGGAGGCATTCATTTCATTTCATTCATTCATTCATTCAATTGTATCTATTGAGCGCTTACTGTGGGCAGAGCACCGTACCAAGCGTTTGGGAAGTACAAGTCGGCAACCTAGAGAGACAGTCCCTACCCAACAACGGGCTCACAGTCTAGAAGAGGGAGACAGACACCAAGACAAAACATGTGGACAGGTGTCAAGTCCCCAGAATAAATAAAAATAAAGCTCGATTCACGTCATTAACAAAATAAAGAGACTAGTAAATATGGACAAGGAAAATAAATAGAGTAATAAATCTGCACAAACACGGAGCTGCGGAGCGTCTCGTGGGCAATTCTGCCAACTTGGAGCTGAGCTATCTCCAGTCCAGGAAGGGCGGCTGCCAGCTGCTAACTGCTCTGCCACAGCGCGGGCAGAAGGAAGGACGGTTTTAGTTGAAAGGGAAGCGGGCGGTCAGTCAGTCCGTCCATCAATCCTATTTATCCGGTCCATCTCCCTTTCCCGTTAGGAGGGTTGTAAGAGTAGGGCCTTCCTTCCCCCATGACAGAGGAGAATGGGCAAATCACCCACCACTGAGCCCACTTGACTCGGAGTCCCCTTCAAAGCCGGGCACTGTGGCTTTCGACAAAGGGAATTATTCAATCTGCGCCCGAACCAGCAGGAGACGGGATGGACTGGATGCCCCGACCCCAGAGAAACAGACAGAGAGGAAGATCAATCAATCAATCAATCGTATTTATTGAGCGCTTACTGTGTGCAGACCACTGGACTAAGCGCTTGGGAAGTACAAGCAGCGTGGCTCAGTGGAAAAAGCCCGGGCTTTGGAGTCAGAGGTCATGGGTTCAAATTCCGGCTCCACCACTTGTCAACTGTGTGACTTTGGGCAAGTCACTTAACTTCTCTGGGCCTCAGTTCCCTCATCTGTAAAATGGGGATGAAGACTGTGAGCCCCACGTGGGACAACCTGATCACCTTGTAAATTCCCCAGCGCTTAGAACAGTGCTCTGCACATAGTAAGCGCTTAATAAATGCCATTATTATTATTATTATTATTACAAGTCGGCAACACATAGAGACAGTCCCTACCCAACAGCGGGCTCACAGTCTAGGAGGGCGAGACAGAGAACAAAACCAAACATACTAACAAAATAAAATAAATAGAATAGATATGTACAAGTAAGATAAATAAATAAATAGAATAATAAATATATACAAACATATATACATATATACAGGTGATTATTGGGGATTGGAAAATGGGGATTATTATTATTAGTAATAATAATAATGATGGTGATATTTGTTAAGCAAAGTACTATATGCAAAGTACTGTTCTAAGCGCTGGGATAGATACAAGGTTATCACGTTGTCCCACTTGGGGCTCACAAGTTTTGATCCCCATTTTCCAGATGAGGTAACGGAGGCCCAGAGAAGTGAAGTGACTTGCCCCAAGTCACACAGCTGACAAGCGGCGGAGCCGGGATTAGAACCCACAACCTCTGACTCCCAAGCCTGGGCTCTTTCCACAGAGCCACGCTGCTTCTCTATTAAGACTGCGAGTCCCATGCGGGACAACCTGATTACCTTGTGTCTACCCCAGCACTTGGAACAGTGCTTGACACATAGTAAGCGCTTAACAAATACCATTATTATTACCATGATTATTAATCCCACCACTTGTCCGCTGCCTGACCTGGGCCAAGTCACTTCACTTCTCTGTGCCTCCGTTCCTTCATCTGCAAAATGGGGATTTAATACCTGTTCTCATCATCATCATCGATCGTATTTATTGAGCGCTTACTGTGTGCAGAGCACTGTACTAAGCGCTTGGGAAGTACAAGTTGGCAACATATAGAGACGGTCCCTACCCAACCTACTTAGACCGTGAGCCCTATGTGGAACCTGATTATCTCGTATCGACCCCAGCGCTTAGTACAGCGCTTGGCATGCAGTAAGTCTTCACAAATACCAAAATTATTATTACGACCAACCATTTTTCAGTTAGTAAAGGCAAAGTAGGTTCTGACACTAAAAACCGATCAGCCTCATTCATTCAGTCGTATTTATTGAGCGCTTACTGTGCGCAGAGCACTGGACTAAGCGCTTGGGAAGTACAAGTTGGCAACATAGAGAGACGGTTCCTACCCAACAGCGGGCTCACAGTCTAGATGTTGCTCAGAAAATTCAAAAGTATGCCACGGTTCAAGTAAACATCCGTCAGGGTAAACAGGCAATTCAAGGTTGAAGTTCAGAAACTGAACACCTCTACCTTAGTAACCGAGCCCGTTGTCGGGTAGGGACCGTCTCTATATGTCGCCAACTTGGACTTCCCAAGCACTTAGTACAGTGCTCTGCACACAGTAAGCGCTCAATAAATACGATTGATTGATCGATTGAGCGAGCCACACCACCCAGCCGTGGTTTCCCAGCTAGACTAAAATTCTCTAATTACTTTACCTAAATACCGTTCCAGCGTGAACGTTAACAAATAAATAACGTTCTAGCATGACTTCGGAAAACGATCAGAGCCAAGCTAAACTTAAGGCTGAAGAATGAATCCGCCCTATTCAATCAATCAATCGTATTTATTGAGCGCTTACTGTGTGCAGAGCACTGTACTAAGCGCTTGGAAAGTACAAGTTGGCAACATATAGAGACGGTCCCTACCCAACAGTGGGCTCACGGTCTAAAAGAAGAAGCAGCGTGGCTCAGTAGGAAAGAGCCCGGGCTTTGGAGTCAGAGGTCATGGGTTCAAATCCCGGCTCCGCCAATTGTCAGCTGTGTGACTTTGGGCAAGTCACTTAACTTCTCCGGGCCTCAGTTCCCTCATCTGTAAAATGGGGATTAAATCTGTGAGCCCCACGAGGGACAACCTGATCACCTTGTAACCTCCCCAGCGCTTAGAACGGTGCTTTGCACATAGTAAGCGCTTAATAAATGCCATCATTAAAAGGGGGAGAAAGAGAACAAAACCAAACAAACAAAATAAAATAAATAGAATAGATATGTACATGTAAAATAAATAGAGTAATAAATATGTGCAAACATATATACATATATACAGAGAGAGAGAGATCTCTCTGTATGAGATCCAGACTTCTGTTTTTCGGATGTGAGGATTTTTTACTCTGGTTCCTGAGTCCGAATCTTTTTGATTCATTGTGAGGTGAGAAGGTCCTGGCTTAGTGGCAGAGGATGTGGGTTCTAATCCTGGCTCCGCCACTAGTCTGCTGTGTGACCTTGGGCAAGTCACTTAGCTTCTCTGTGCCTCAGTTATCTCACCTGTAAAACGGGGATGAAGACGGTGAGCCCCACGTGGGACAGCCCCATGACCTTGTATCTCCCCCAGTGCTTAGAACAGTGCTTGGCACATAGTAAGCGCTTAACAAATACCATCATCATCATTATTATTATTAGATGGATTGGGGTCTTATTCACCGGGAGCCTCACTGAACCAGAGCGGAGAAGGCCAAGAAACAAAGGATCAGGGAGAAAGGATCGACTCCAGCCTGCATCCGCGCATTTTTTAAAAAAATATCTGTTAAGCTCTTACTATGTGTCAGGCCCTGTACAAAGCACTGGGGTAGATACCAGATCGTAAGGTCGAGAAGCAGCGTGGCTCAGTGGAAAGAGCCCGGGCTTTGGAGTCAGAGGTCATGGGTTCAAATCCCGCTCCACCAATTATCAGCTGTGTGACTTGGGGCAAGTCACTTCACTTCTCTGGGCCTCAGTTCCCTCATCTGTAAAATGGGAATGAAGACTGTGAGCCCCCCGTGGGACAACCTGATCACCTTGTTAACCTCCCCAGTGCTTAGAACAGTGCTTTGAACATAGTAAGCACTTAATAAATGCTACCGTTATTCATCATCATCATCATCATCATCATCAATTGTATTTATTGAGTGCTTACTATGTGCAGAGCACTGTACTAAGCGCTTGGGAAGTACAAATTGGCAACATATAGAGACAGTCCCTACCCAACAGTGGGCTCACAGTCTAAAAGGGGGAGATTATTATTATAAGTATATATGTATATATGTTTGTACATATTTATTACTCTATTTATTTATTTATTTTACTTGTACATATCTATTCTATTTATTTTATTTTGTAATATGTTTGGTTTTGTTCTCTGTCTCCCCCTTCTAGACTGTGAGCCCGCTGTTGGGTAGGGACTGTCTCTATATGTTGCCAACTTGGACTTCCCAAGCACTTAGTACAGTGCTGTGCACACAGTAAGTGCTCAATAAATACGATTGATTGATTAGTACAGTGCTCTGCACACAGTAAGCGCTCAATAAATACGATTGATTGATTGATTGATTGATTGTGAGCCCACTGTTGGGTAGGGACTGTCTCTATATGTTGCCAACTTGTATTTCCCAAGCGCTTAGTACAGTGCTCTGCACACAGTAAGCGCTCAATAAATACGATTGATTGATTGATTGATTGATTGTGAGCCCACTGTTGGGTAGGGACTGTCTCTATATGTTGCCAAGTTGTACTTCCCAAGTGCTTAGTACAGTGCCCTGCACACAGTAAGCTCTCAATAAATACGATTGATTGATTGATTGATTGATTGTGAGCCCACTGTTGGGTAGGGACTGTCTCTATATGTTGCCAAGTTGTACTTCCCAAGCGCTTAGTACAGTGCCCTGCACACAGTAAGCTCTCAATAAATACGATTGATTGATTAGTACAGTGCTCTGCACACAGTAAGCGCTCAATAAATACGATTGATTGATTGATTGATTGATTGCGAGCCCACTGTTGGGTAGGGACCGTCTCTATATGTTGCCAACTTGTACTTCCCAAGCGCTTAGTCCAGTGCTCTGCACACAGTAAGCGCTCAATAAATACGATTGATTGATTAGTACAGTGCTCTGCACACAGTAAGCGCTCAATAAATACGCTTGATTGATTGATTGATAAGGTCGGACACAGCCCATGTCCCACATGGGGCTCATAGCCTCCGACCCCATTTTCTAGAGGAGATGACTAAGGTCCAGAGAAGTGAAGTGACTCGCTCCAGGACACAGAGCGGGCAAGCGGGGATTAGAACCCAGGTCCCCTGACTCCCGGGCCCGTGGGCTTCCCGCTAGGCCGCACAGCTTCTCACTGATGAAGTTCCCGCTTGTCTCTCAAAGAGTCTCCTCTGCGGGTCCAAACGTCCGAAAGCGAGACCTCGAAACTGCCATTTTCTAGGAGACTCACGGTCGCTGTTCTCAAGCCCCTGCAGGGTCCTTCCCAGGCCGACCCAGAGCTAGAGATCCTCGTGCCGCAGGGACGGAGAGGGGTTGGGGTGGATCATCATCATCAATCGTATTTATTGAGCGCTTACTATGTGCAGAGCACTGTGCTAAGCGCTTGGGACGTCCAAGTTGGCAACATATAGAGACAGTCCCTACCCAACAGCGGGCTCACAGTCTAAAAGGGGGAGACAGAGAACAAAACCAAACATACTAACAAAATAAAATAGAATAGATATCATCATCATCATCAATCGTATTTATTGAGCGCTTACTATGTGCAGAGCACTGTGCTAAGCGCTTGGGAAGTCCAAATTGGCAACATACAGAGACAGTCCCTACCCAACAGTGGGCTCACAGTCTAAAAGGGGGAGACGGAGAACAAAACCAAACATACTAACAAAATAAAATAGAATAGATATCATCATCATCATCAATCGTATTTATTGAGCGCTTACTATGTGCAGAGCACTGTGCTAAGCGCTTGGGAAGTACAAATTGGCAACATATAGAGACAGTCCCTACCCAACAGCGGGCTCACAGTCTAAAAGGGGGAGACGGAGAACAAAACCAAACATACTAACAAAATAAAATAAATAGAATAGATATGTACAAGTAAAATAAATAAATAAATAGAGTAAAAAAAATATGTACAAACATATATACATCTATACAGGTGCTGTGGGGAAGGGAAGGAGGTAAGATGGGGGGGAATGGAGAGGGGGGCGAGGGGGAGAGGAAGGAAGGGGCTCAGTCTGGGTGCCACCCTGCCCCTTTTGGAGCTCGTTTTCCCCGCGACAGAGCGGCCATCGGTTAGCAACCGGACCCCCGTCCCGGGCGCGACCACGGAACGACGAATGCATCGCACCTCTCTTTTAGACTGTGAGCCCACTGTTGGGTCGGGACCGTCTCTCTATGTTGCCAACTTGGACTTCCCAAGCGCTCAGTACAGTGCCCTGCACACAGTAAGCGCTCAATAAATACGATTGACTGATTGATCTATCTTGGGCTAGCTATGCCCGGTGGGCTTTCGTGAGGGGCTATCTGCCTTCCAGCCAAAGGCAGAGGCCCCATGAGACAATGTGTTGCCAGTGTGTACTTCCCAAGCGCTTCGTACGGTGCTCTGCACATAGTAAGCGCTCAATAAATACGATCGATTGATTGGTTGATTGGGACGAGCTATGTGATCGCCAGGGGAGGCCTGTGAACCTCCATCTTGCCCTCCGCCTTCTTTCCCGGGCTGAGGGGGTGAGCTACGGGCGCTAAAAATAAATCACTGAGCTCATTCGGACGAGCAGGCTGTTCTATTCCGAGCCGCGGGCTGACCGGGGTCTCTCGGGCTTAATAATAATAACTCCGGCATTTGTGAAGCGCTTACTACGTGCTAAGCACTGGGGTTGATACCAGGTCATCGGGTTGGACGCGGTCCGTGTAACACATTGGGCTCTCAGTCTTAATCCCCACTTTATAGATGAGGGAACTGAGGCCCAGAGAAGTGAAGTAATAGTAATGATGGCATTTTGTTAAGCGCTTACTATGTGCCAAGCACTGGGGGGATACAAGGTGATCAGGTTGTCCCATGGGGTGCTCACAGGCTTAATCCCCATTTTACAGATGAGGGAACTGAGGCTCAGAGAAGCTAAGTGACTTGTCCAGGATCACAGAGCAGACAGGTGGCGGAGCCGGGACTGGAACCCAGGTCCTTCTGATTCCCAAGCCCGGGCTGTAGCCCCTAGGCCACGCTGCTTCGGCGTTCCTACTAGGAGACGGTGGCTCCTTGAGGGAAATTAACTGATAATAATAATAACGACGGCACTTATTAAGCGCTTTCTATGTGCAAAGCACTGTTCTAAGTGCTGGGGAGGTTACAAGGTGATCAGGTTGTCCCACGTGGGGCTCCCAGTCTTCATCCCCATTTTCCAGATGAGGTCACTGAGACCCAGAGAATAATAGTAATCATAATAATAATGGCATTTATTAAGCACTTACTATGTGCAAAGCACTGTTCTAAGCGCTGGGGGGATACAAGGTGATCAGGTTGTCCCACGGGGGGCTCACAGGCTTAATCCCCATTTTACAGATGAGGGAACTGAGGCTCAGAGAAGCTAAGTGACTTGTCCAGGATCACAGAGCAGACAGGTGGCGGAGCCGGGACTAGAACCCAGGTCCTTCTGATTCCCAAGCCCGGGCTGTAGCCCCTAGGCCACGCTGCTTCGGCGTTCCTACTAGGAGACGGTGGCTCCTTGAGGGAAATTAACTGATAATAATAATAACGACGGCACTTATTAAGCGCTTTCTATGTGCAAAGCACTGTTCTAAGTGCTGGGGAGGTTACAAGGTGATCAGGTTGTCCCACGTGGGGCTCCCAGTCTTCATCCCCATTTTCCAGATGAGGTCACTGAGACCCAGAGAATAATAGTAATCATAATAATAATGGCATTTATTAAGCACTTACTATGTGCAAAGCACTGTTCTAAGCGCTGGGGGGATACAAGGTGATCAGGTTATCCCACGTGGGGCTCACAGGCTTAATCCCCATTTTACAGATGAGGGAACTGAGGCTCAGAGAAGCTAAGTGACTTGTCCAGGATCACAGAGCAGACAGGTGGCGGAGCCGGGACTGGAACCCAGGTCCTTCTGATTCCCAAGCCCGGGCTCTAGCCCCTTGGCCACACTGCTTCTGCGTTCCTACTAGGAGACGGCGGCTCCTTGAGGGAAATTAACTGATAATAATAATAACTATGGCACTTATTAAGCGCTTACTATGTGCCAAGCACTGTTCTAAGCGCTGGGGAGGTTACAAGGTGATCAGGTTGTCCCACGGGGGGCTCCCAGTCTTCATCCCCATTTTCCAGATGAGGTCACTGAGACCCAGAGAATAATAGTAATCATAATAATAATGGCATTTATTAAGCACTTACTATGTGCAAAGCACTGTTCTAAGCGCTGGGGGGATACAAGGTGATCAGGTTATCCCACGTGGGGCTCACAGGCTTAATCCCCATTTTACAGATGAGGGAACTGAGGCTCAGAGAAGCTAAGTGACTTGTCCAGGATCACAGAGCAGACAGGTGGCGGAGCCGGGACTGGAACCCAGGTCCTTCTGATTCCCAAGCCCGGGCTCTAGCCCCTTGGCCACACTGCTTCTGCGTTCCTACTAGGAGACGGCGGCTCCTTGAGGGAAATTAACTGATAATAATAATAACTATGGCACTTATTAAGCGCTTACTATGTGCCAAGCACTGTTCTAAGCGCTGGGGAGGTTACAAGGTGATCAGGTTGCCCCACGGGGGGCTCCCAGTCTTCATCCCCCTTTTCCAGATGAGGTCACTGAGGCCCAGAGAATAATAATAATAATAATGATGATGGCATTTATTAAGCGCTTACTATGTGCCAAACACTGTTCTAAGCGCTGGGGAGGTTACAAGGTGATCAGGTTGCCCCACGGGGGGCTCCCAGTCTTCATCCCCATTTTCCAGATGAGGTCACTGAGGCCCAGAGAATAATAATAATAATAATGATGGCATTTATTAAGCGCTTACTATGTGCAAAGCACTGTTCTAAGCGCTGGGGAGGTTACAAGATGATCAGGTTGTCCCATGGGGGGCTCCCAGTCTTCATCCCCATTTTCCAGATGAGGTCACTGAGGCCCAGAGAATAATAATAATAATAATAATAATGATGGCATTTATTAAGCGCTTACTATGTGCCAAGCACTGTTCTAAGCGCTGGGGAGGTTACAAGGTGATGAGGTTGTCCCACGGGGGGCTCCCAGTCTTCATCCCCATTTTCCAGATGAGGTCACTGAGGCCCAGAGAATAATAATAATAATAATAATAATGATGGCATTTATTAAGCGCTTACTATGTGCCAAGCACTGTTCTAAGCGCTGGGGAGGTTACAAGGTGATGAGGTTGTCCCACGGGGGGCTCCCAGTCTTCATCCCCATTTTCCAGATGAGGTCACTGAGGCCCAGAGAAGTGAAGCAACTTGCCCAAAGCCACCCAGCTGACAGTCGGCGGAGCCGGGATTTGAACCCGTGACCTCTGACTCCGAAGCCCGGGCTCCTTCCACTGAGCCCCGCTGCTTCCCAACTGATCAGCTGTTGATCTCCCCCTTCTAGCCTGCGAGCCCACTGTTGGGTAGGGACCGTCTCTATATGTTGCCAACTCGTCCTTCCCAAGCGCTTAGTCCAGTGCTCTGCACATAGTAAGCGCTCAATAAATACGACTGATGATGATGATGATGATCTGGAAAGTGGGGGAGTAGGGGCAACGGCGGGGTGGGGGGAGGGCGGGGAGCCAGAGGGGCTCCTGCCAGGTGCCGAAAGTCTCCCAGGAAAGCGCCGGGTGCTTCGGAGACCGATCGGAATCCCAACTGGGGGGTGATTTCCTTCTGAAAATATTTGTTTTTCAAGCTACTTACTAAACGGCCTATGCTGGGTTTGGAGGGTCTGCCAGAGGGTGGGGAGGAGGACTGAAATGGCCTAGCAAACAGAAGACAGGCCTGCGAGTCGGAAACACCCGGGCTCTGATCCCGGCTCTGCCACCTGTCCGCTGTGTGACCTTCAGCTAGTAAAAAGAAGAATAATGACGGCATCTGTTAAGCGCTTCCGATGTGCAAAGCGCTGTTCTAAGCGCTGGAGAGCTTACGAGCAGATCAGCTTGTCCCCCGGGGGGCTCCCGGTCTTCATCCCCATTTTCCAGATGAGGGAACTGAGGCCCAGAGAAGTATTTATTTGACTCGTACCTATCTATTCTGGGGATTAAGTCTGTGAGCCCCACGTGGGACAACTTGATTACCTTGTATCTACCCCAGCGCTTAGAACAGTGCTTTGCACATAGTAAGCGCTTAATAAACGCCATCATTATTATTATTATTCTATTTATTTTATTTTGTTAGTATGTTTGGTTTTGTTCTCTGTCTCCCCCTTTTAGACTGTGACCCCGCTGTTGGGTAGGGACTGTCTCTATATGTTGCCAATTTGTACTTCCCAAGCGCTTAGTAGAGTGCTCTGCACGTAGTAAGCGCTCAATAAATACGATTGATGATGAATGAAGTCAAGTGACTTGCCCAAAGTCACACAGCTGACGAGTGGCCGAGCCGGGATTCGAACCCACAACCCACGACTCCAAAGCCCGGGCTCTTTCCACTGAGCCACGCTGCTTCTCACTTTACTAGTCTTCTCACTTTTCTCACTAGTCACCTCATCTGGAAAATGGGGATTAAGACTGTGAGCCCCGTGGGGGACAACCTGATGACCCTGTATCTACCCCAGCGCTTAGTACAGTCCAGTAAGCACTGAACAAATACCATTTTTAAAAAATGGACTTGGGCTTATCTTGGAGCCATGTCAGATCACTGAAATTTGCGTCCATATCTGTAATTTATTTATTTAGATTAATGTCCGTCTCCTCCTCTAGACTGTAAGATCACTGCGGGCGGGGAACGCGCCTGTTTATTTTTAGACTGTTCTCTCCCAAGCGCTTAGTACAGTGCTCCGCACACCGAAAGTGCTCCATAAATTGAACTGAATAACCGACAGTCTTTTAGACTGTGAGCCCACTGTTGGGTAGGGACTGTCTCTATATGTTGCCAATTTGTACTTCCCAAGCGCTTAATACAGTGCTCTGCACATAGTAAGCGCTCAATAAATACGATTGATGATGATGACAGCAGCGTTCTTTTGGATTTCTCGATTGGCCATCGGAAATCAGACCCCTACGGCACACGAAGACAGTTAGTCTGTAATCTCATTGTGGGCAAGGGACGTATCTGTTCTATCGTACTCTCCCGAGTGCTTAGTACAGCGCTCTGCACCCGGTGAGCGCTCAATAAATACGATCGATGGACTGACTCGTCTGAAGAAAATCCAAATTGCGGCCCCTTGGCCAGTTGGGGCCTTCTTAGCCCGGTGTATCCGTTCCGTCCTGTTCCCACGTGGCAGGGAATTGGCGGGGAATGAATTACACCTGCCAATAAACCAGCAACTGCCCTAAATGACAGCAGAATATTCCAGAATAAAGAAACGTTCCCTTTCTAAATGCTAAGCACGACTACCATCTCGATTTTCATTTTGCATCATATTTGTACATATTTATTACTCTTTTTATTTATTTATTTATTTTACTTGTACATATCTCTTCTATTTATTTTATTTTGTTAGTATGCTTGGTTTTGTTCTCTGTCTCCCCCTTTTAGACTGTGAGCCCACTGTTGGGTGGGGACCGTCTCTATATGTTGCCAATTTGTACTTCCCAAGCGCTTAGTACAGTGCTCTGCACATAGTAAGCGCTCAATAAATACGATTGATGATGATGATGATCATAAAATCTGCATCGGGGAATTTCATTTCGCATTCGGAAATTCACATCTGCACATTTGCCTTGGATTTTGCCCTGTTGCTCTTCTTCCTTCCATTTGGTTATTAGAGCTATCGCTATTTGCTACTAATTCTGACATGCGGTAAAATACCACAGGGAGACGAGCCGAAAAATTGAAATTAAAATGTGAGCCCTATGGGCGATGGGGATTGTATCCGGCCTCATTAACTTGTATCAACTTGTAACTTGATTAATCTGTAAGCTCTTGTATTAATAAGAGAAGCAGTGTGGCCCAGTGGAAAAAGCGTGGGCTTGGGTTCAAATCCCTGTCCCTCCACTTAGCTGTGTGACCGTGGGTGAGCCACTTAATCAATCAATCAATCAATCGTATTTATTGAGCGCTTACTGTGTGCAGAGCACTGTACTAAGTGCTTGGGAAGTACAAGTTGGCAACATATAGAGACAGCCCCTACCCAACAGTGGGCTCACAGTCTAAAAGACTTAACTCCTCTGTGCCTCAGTTCCCTCATCTGTAAAATGGGGATTAAGGCGGTAAGCCCCCCGTGGGACAACCTGATCACCTTGTATCCCCCCCAGCGCTTAGAACAGTGCTTTGCACATAGTAAGAGTTTAATAAATACCATTATTATTATTATTATTATTATATAGACCCAGCGCTTAGAACAGTGCTTAGGATGTAGTAAGTGTTTAACGAAAACCACTGAAGAAAACAATTCTGAGAGGTCCCTGGGCACTAAGATTTTGCATACTTTGTTGCTGAGCTGTTAAAAAATGAAAAAAAAAATCACTGGAAATCCTTACAAGGGAAAAAACGATGGACTTTAGTGGGAGAGAAAATTCAAACACTCGAGTTTTGAGTAAATACGATTCGATAAATTGAATTAGGTCTCCTAGGCTAGGTCTCCTAACAGAGCTCCTGGTAAAGGAGAATTAAATCATCATCATCAATCATATTTATTGAGCACTTACTGTGTGCAGAGCACTGTACTAAGCGCTTGGGAAGTACAAGTTGGCAACAGATAGAGACAGTCCCTACCCAATAGTGGGCTCACAGTCAAAATATAAATATACCCCACTTGGCCTTTCCTTTTTAAGCGCTGCCTATTTTAGTTCCCTCTGAAGTTACCTTGAAAGCCTATAGCTCTGACCCTCTCACAACTGGAGAATTTTACATTTGAATTTTTTCTACCGTCGTAATTTGCTGTCAGCCTCATGAGGTATCACTGAACGTTTTCGGGGGGGTGGGGAAAGAAAAGTCACACCTTAACTGGAGAGAAAATTGCTTGTCTAATCTGGTGTTATTTAGTGCTTTGCACATAGTGCTTAATAAATGCCATTACTATTATTATTATTAATTTTCCCTCTCTACCTCATGGAGAAAGCTGTGGAGTCTCTGTTGGGCCCAAACTGAAGCTGTCCCTAGATACCCCCTTGCTGTTTTCCCTCCTTCCCCTCAACTAAAAATCAAAATCAGACGCACGGAGAGCGACCAGGGGCTTACAGTAGTTGTGTAGCTCAGGGAAGAACGGATAGAAGAGGCCGGGCGCGGGACGGGCGAGGATGGTGGCAGCCTCTGCTTTGTGGAAGAGCCCGAGGAGTATCCCGGGCCTCGAAGCTCCTGCCGGAGAAAACGAGAGACACGGAAAAGTGGGACATCAGACGGTCTGTCAGGCCGTCACCGGCTCAGATCGGCCGTCCGTCCGTCGATCAATCAATCGTATTTATAGATAATAATGACAGCGGTATCTGTGACCCAGCTCCATCACTGGCCTGCTCCGTCATTTTAATTCATTCCTTCATTCAGTCATATTTATTGAGCGCTTACTGTGTGCACAACACTGCACTAAGCACTTGGGAAGTACAAGTTGGCAGCATCTTAATAAATGCCATTATTATTATTATTATTATTATTATTATTATCTAGAGATGGTCCCTACCCAACAGCGGGCTCACAGTCTAGAAGGGGGAGAAGGACAACAAAACAAATCATTACCATCAAAATAGATAAATAGGATTATAATAATAATAATAATGATGGTATTTGTTAAGTGCTTACTATGTGCAAAGCATCATCATCATCAATCGTATTTATTGAGCGCTTACTGTGTGCAGAGCACTGTACTAAGCGCTTGGGAAGTACAAATTGGCAACATATAGAGACAGTCCCTACCCAACAGTGGACTCACAGTTTAAAAGGGGGAGACAAAACCAAACGCTGGGGAGGTTACAAGGTGATCAGGTTGTCCCATGGGGGGCTCACAGTTTTAATCCCCATTTTACAGATGAGGTAACTGAGGCACAGAGAAGTTGAGTGACTTGCCCAAAGTCACCCAGGTGACAGTTGGCGGACTCGGGATTTGAACCCATGACCTCTGACTCCCAAGCCCGGGCTCTTTCTACTGGACCACGCTGCTTCTCTCATTACCTCTAATTATACATAGATGCACATCATTAAGTTTTACTTCTTTATGCTAAGAGAAGCAACGGGGCTCAGTGGAAAGATCCCGGGCTTGGGAGTCAGAGGTCGTGGGTTCTAATCCCGTCTCCCCCACTTGTCTGCTGTGTGACCTCGAGCAAGTCGCTTAACTTCTCTGTGCCTCAGTTACCTCACCTGTAAAATGGGGATGAAGACTGTGAGCCCCACGTGGGACAACCTGATTACCTTGTATCTACTCCAGGGCTTAGGACAGTGCTTGGCACATAGTAAGTGCTTAACAAATTCCATAATCATTATTTTTCTTATTAGTTTCCTTGTCTGTAAAATGGGGATAAGATTACCTGTTCTCCCTCTCTCTTATTCATTCATTCATTCAGTCATATTTATTGAGCGCTTACTGTGTGCAGAGCACTGTACTAAGCGCTTGGGAAGTCCAAGTTGGCAACATATAGAGACGGTCCCTACCCAACAGTGGGCTCACAGTCTAGACTCTGGGTCCTGTGTGAGACAAGGACTGTGTCTGATCTCATCTTCTTGCGTCCCCCTCATTCATTCATTCAATCGTATTTATTGAGCGCTTACTGTGTGCAGAGCACTGTACTAAGCACTTGGGAAGTGCAAGTCGGCAACATATAGAGATGGTCCCTACCCGACAACGGGCTCACAGTCTAGAAGGGGGAGACAGACAACAGAACAAAACATGTGGACAGGGGTCAAGTTGTCAAAACAAACAGAATTAAGGCTAAATGCACATCATTAACAAAATAAATAGAATAGTAAATATGGACAAGTAAAATAAATTGAGTAATAAATCTGTCCAAACATATATACAGGTGCTGTGGGGAGGGGAAGGAGGTAGGGCCGGGGGATTATTTATTACTCTATTTATGTATTTATTTATTTTACTTGTACATATCTATTCTATTTATTTTATTTTGTTAGTATGTTTGGTTTTGTTCTCTGTCTCCCCCTTTTAGACTGTGAGCCCACTGTTGGGTAGGGACTGTCTCTATATGTTGCCAACTTGTACTTCCCAAGAGCTTAGTACAGTGCTCTGCACACAGTAAGCGCTCAATAAATACAATCGATGATGATGATGATGATGGGGAGGAGGAGAGGAGAAAAGGGGCTCAGTCTGGGGCACTTAGGAGGCGGAGCACACTTAAATACCATTATTAGTATGACTGATGCCAAAACAGCTTTCAAACACATCGCTTGAATTGGCAATCTGAGATCAGAGCGGGGAAGCATCGCAAGCGGAGTCTGAAAAAGCTTAAGGACGACAAACACGGAGAAAACGTACATTCTTTCGGCTCGTGAGCAATTTGTTAGGAAGAACTTACTTTCACATCCAAAGTTTGTTGGAGTTTTAAGCGCACCGACTCTTGTTCCTGACGCAAAATGATGTCTTGACATTCTGCAAACTGCAACGAGGCCTATAGCGGACCAAACACGTTCATTTTAACCACCACTTTCCCCGTCTTCAAAGCCCTATCGTCTCCTCAAGGAAGCCTTCCTGGATAAACCCCTCAATTCCCTC
Organism: Tachyglossus aculeatus; assembly: GCF_015852505.1. Classification (NCBI taxonomy): domain Eukaryota; kingdom Metazoa; phylum Chordata; class Mammalia; order Monotremata; family Tachyglossidae; genus Tachyglossus; species Tachyglossus aculeatus. Next base: position 10,985,832 of record NC_052082.1, read on the forward strand.
CCAAGCCCAATTTTCCCATCCTACCGCTTCACTCAAGTACTTAGTCCGAGCTCCTAATCAATAAATCAATCGATCGTATTTATTGGGCGCTTACTGTGTGCAGAGCACTGTACTAAGCGCTTGGGAAGTCCAAGTTGGCAACATATAGAGACGGTCCCTACCCAACAGTGGGCTCACAGTCTAGAAGGGGGGATCCCTTCCTAAATCCTAAGGATTTAGGTATTCACCTCACCCCTAGAGCTGACAATTATTCTCCAACAGACGATTAATCTCTAACAGATGATTAGAGAAGCAGCGTGGCTCAATGGAAAGAGCCCGGGCTTTGGAGTCAGAGGTCACGGGTTCGAATCTCAGCTCCGCCCATTGTCAGCTGGGTGACTTTGGGCAAGTCGCTTCACTTCTCTGGGCCTCAGTGACCTCATCTGGAAAATGGGGATTAAGACTGGGAGCCTCCCGTGGGACAACCTGATCACCTCGTAACCTCCCCAGCGCTTAGAACAGTGCTTTGCACATACTAACTGCTTAATAAATGCCATTATTATTATTATTATTACGATTCAATGCCTCATCAAAGGCACATCTCCTCCAAGAAGCCTTCTAATAATAATGATGATGATGGTATTTGTTAAGCGCTTACTATGTGCCAAGCACTGTTCTGAGCGCTGAGGGAGATACAAGGAGATCAGGTTGTCCCACGTGGGGCTCACAGTCTTCATCCCCATTTTACAGATGAGGGAACTGAGGCCCAGAGAAGGGAAGTGACTGGCCCAAAGTCACACGGCTGACAAGTGGCGGAGCTGGGATTAGAACCCATGACCTCGGACTCCCAAGCCCGGGCTCTTTCCACTGAGCCATGCTACTCATTCATTCAATCGTATTTATTGAGCGCTTACGGTGTGCAGAGCACTGGACTAAGCTTCTCTGACTAAGCTTCCATTTCCTCTCTCCCACTCCTTTTTTTTGTCACCCTAATTTGCTCCCTAACTCTCCCAGCCTCACAGCAGTTATGCACATATCTGTAATTTGCTCACATATTTATTTCTCTCTCCCTCTCTAGACTGGAAGCTCACTGTCGGCAGGGAATGTGACTGTTTCTTGTTTTATTGCACTCAGTGCTTTGGTCCGCTCACAGTAAGCGCTCAATAAATACGACAATGAATTCACTTATATTTATTTCTCTCCCCGCTCTAGACTGGAAGCTCACTGTCGGCAGGGAATGTGACTGTTTATTGTTTTATTCCACTCAGTGCAGTGGTCTGCTCACAGTAAGCGCTCAATGAATACGACAACGAACTCACATATTTATTTCTCTCTCCCCCCCTAGACTGGAAGCTCACTGTTGGCAGGGAATGCGACTGTTTATTGTTTTACTGCACTCTTAGTGCAGTGGTCCGCTCACAGTAAGCGCTCAATAAATACAACAACGAACTCACTTATATTTATTTCTCTCTCCCCCTCTAGACTGGAAGCTCACTGTCGGCAGGAAATGCGACTGTTTATTGTTTTATTGCCCTCAGTGCAGTGGTCCGCTCACAGTAAGCGCTCAATAAATACGACAATGAACTCATATTTATTTCTCTCTCCCCCTCTAGACTGGAAGCTCACTGTCGGCAGGGAATGCGACTGTTTATTGTTTTATTGCACTCAGTGCAATGGTCCACTCACAGTAAGCGCTCAATAAATACGACAATGAATGAATGACTATAGCACTTGTGTGTACATCCTTATACTGAGTTCCTTTCCCAGTTTTTTTAAACATCCAATTAATAATAATAATAATAATAATAATGGCATTTATTAAGCGCTTACTATGTGCCAAGCACTGTTCTAAGCACCGGGGAGAAATACGGTAATCAGGTTGTCCCACGGGGGGCTCCCAGTCTTCATCCCCATTTTACAGATGAGGGAACTGAGGCCCAGAGAAGTGAACTGACTCGCCCAAAGCCACCCAGCTGACAAGTGGCGGAGCCGGGATTTGAACCCATGACCACTGACTCCAAAGTCTGTGCTCTTTCCACTGAGCACCTTCCCTTCCCCACAGCACCTGCATATATGTATATATGTGTGTACATATTTATTACTCTATTTATTTCACTTGTACATATCTATTCTATTTATTTTATTTTGTTAGTATGTTTGGTTCATGTTCTCTGTCTCCCCCTTTTAGACTGTGAGCCCACTGTTGGGTAGGGACCATCTCTAGATGTTGCCAACTTGTACTTTCCAAGCGCTCAGTACAGTGCTCTGCACACAGTAAGCGCTCAATAAATACGATTGATTGATTGACTGAGCCACGCTGCTTCTCCAATTATCATCATCATCATCAATCGTATTTACTGAGCGCTTACTATGTGCAGAGCACTGTACTAAGCCCTTGGGAAGTACAAGCTGGCAACATATAGAGACAGTCCCTACCCAACAGTGGGCTCACAGTCTAAAAGGGGGAGACAGACAACATAAACCAAACGTACTAACAAAATAAAATAGAATAGATATGCACAAGTAAAATAAATAAATAAATAGAGTAATAAATATGTACAAACATATATACACATCCACAACGGGTACACATTCCAGCTCCCACCTTAACCCAAATCCTTGACCCAACGTCGATGACAGAGGGACTGTCTCTGTATGTTGCCAACTTGTACTTCCCAAGCGCTTAGTCCAGTGCTCTGCACACAGTAAGTGCTCAATAAATACGATTGATTGATTGATTGGTTGATTGACAGACATGTCAGCGCTCAGAACAGTGCTCAGCGCTTAGAACAGTACTTTGCACATAGTAAGTGCTTAATAAATACCATTATTATTAGTCATTTATTCATTCAATCATATCTATTGAGCACTTACTGTGTGCAGAGCACTGGACTAAGCGCTTGGGAAGGACAAGTTGGCAACATATTATTATTATGACGTGGCAAACCATAAGCTCGCTGTGGGCAGGGAGCGTGTCTACCAACTCTGTGGTATTGTACTCTCCCAAGCGCTTATCATCAATCATCATCAATCGTATTTATTGAGTGCTTACTGTGTGCAGAGCACTGGACTAAGCGCTTGGGAAGTCCAAGTTGGCAACATATAGAGACGGTCCCTACCCAACAGTGGGCTCACTGTCTAAAACACAGTCTTAGTTCGGCCCAGGCGTGGCTCGGTGGACAGAGGCCGGGCTTGGGAGTCGGAGGTCATGGGTTCTAATCCCGGCTCTGCCATGTGTCTGCTGTGTGACCTTGGGCAAGTCACTTCACTTCCCTCGAGGCTCAGTGGAAAGAGCCTGGGCTTTGGAGTCAGAGTCATGGGTTCAAATCCCGGCTGTGCCAATTGTCAGCTGGGTGACTTTGGGCAAGTCACTTCACTTCTCTGGGCTTCAGTGACCTCATCTGGAAAATGGGGATGAAGACTGGGAGCCTCCCGTGGGACAACCTGATCACCATGTAACCTCCCCAGTGCTTAGAACAGTGCTTGGCACATAGTAAGCGCTTAATAAATGCCATCATTATTATTATTATTATTATTATTATTCTCTGGGCCTCAGTAACCTCATCTGGAAAATGGGGATGAAGACTGGGAGCCCCCCGTGGGACAACCTGATCACCTTGTAACCTCCCCAGCGCTTGGCACATAGTAAGCGCTTAATAAATGCCATTATTATTATTATTATTCTCTGGGCCTCAGTGACCTCATCTGTAAAATGGGGATTAAGACTGTGAGCCCCCCGTGGGACAACCTGATCACCTTGTATCCCCCCCAGCGCTTAGAAGAGTGCTTTGCACATAGTAAGCGCTTAATAAATGCCATTATTATTATCATTATTATTATTATTATTATTCTCTGAGCTTCCGTTCCCTCATCTGTAAAATGGGGATGAAGACTGTGAGCCCCCCGTGGGACAACCTTGATCACCTTGTATCCCCCCCAATGCTTAGTAGAACAGTGCTTTGCACATAGTAAGCGCTTACTAATGCCATCATAAATACCGTAGACCGTAAGCACACGGCAAGCGCTCGATAAATACGATCGAATGGACTAGACCGTAAACTCATTGTGGGCAGGGAATGTGTCTACCAACTCTGTCGTATCATACTCTCCTAAGGGTTTAGTACAGTGCTCTGCCCAAAGTAAGCGCTCCATAAACACCCCCAGGAGGCCTTCCCACACTGAGCCCCCTACTTCCTCTCCCCCCGCCGCCTTACCTCCTTCTCCTCCCCACAGCACCTGGATATATGTATATATGTTTGTATGCATTTATTACTCTATTTATTTATTTATTTTATTTGTACATGCTTATTCTATTTATTTTATTTTGTTAATATGTTTTGTTTTGTTGTCTGTCTCCCCCTTCTAGACTGCGAGCCCGCTGTTGGGTAGGGACCGTCCCTAGATGTTGCCAACTTGTCCTTCCCAAGCAATTAGTCCAGTGCTCTGCCCACAGTAAGCGCTCAATAAATACGATTGAATGAATGAATATGTATATATGTTTGTACGTATTTATTACTGTATTTTATCTGTCCATATTTATTCTATTTATTTTGTTAATATGTTTTGTTTTGTTGTCCGTCTCCCCCTTCTAGACCGTGAGCCCGCTGTTGGGTAGGGACCGTCTTTAGATGTTGCCAACTTGGACTTCCCAAGCGCTTAGGACAGTGCTCTGCACACAGTAAGCGCTCAATAAATACGATTGAATGAATGAATGAATATGTATATATGTTTGTACATATTTATTACTGTATTTTATCTGTCCATATTTTCTATTTATTTTGTTAATATGTTTTGCTTTGTTGTCCGTCTCCCCCTTCTAGACCGTGAGCCCGCTGTTGGGTAGGGACCGTCTCTAGATATTGCCAACTTGTCCTTCCCAAGCGCTTAGCACAGTGCTCTGCACACAGTAAGCGCTCAATAAATACGATTGAATGAATGAATGAATGAATGTTGGGTAGGGACCGTCCCTATATGTTGCCAACTTGTCCTTCCCAAGCACTTAGTCCAGTGCTGTGCCCACAGTAAGCGCTCAATAAATACGATTGAATGAATGAATGAATGAATGTTGTGTAGCGACCGTCCCTATATGTTGCCAACTTGTCCTTCCCAAGCGCTTAGTCCAGTGCTCTGCACACAGTAAGCGCTCAATAAATACGATTGCATGAACGAATGAGTGAACCCCACCGACTGACTGACTGAGTGACAGAGTCCTCCGGTAGCATTTCTGAGGTCGGGAAAAGTTTCCCCAAATTTCCTGAAGCGCCTATTCCTAAATGAGCGCAATGTCTCTCCGACGTTCCCTTTCGCCCAGGGCTCTAGACTGTGAGCCCACTGTTGGGTAGGGACCGTCTCTATGTGTTGCCAACTTGTCCTTCCCAAGCGCTTAGTCCAGTGCTCTGCACACAGTAAGCGCTCAACGAGTACGATTAATTGGTTGATTGATGAGGGACGGCCTTAGGGTTACGGGGATGGGGGGCCGGAGTCAAAAATCAGCGGTAAAAATGACAGACCGGAGTAATTTCAACTAAAGCATCAGTCCGGTAGAAGCTAAATCGTTGTAAGCGGAAAGGTACGGGGCACCTTATCCAGGGCGTTCTCCATGTTTGCCACCTTCTCCTTCAAACGCCGCTCCTGAGATTTGAGGATCTCCAGCTCCCCTGCCATCTTGTTTTTTTCCGTGGCGATGGAGTTCAGTTCTAAGCTCAGTTTCATCTTCTCTTCTCTGAGGAAATCCTTCTCCTAAATTTGAGGGGGAGAAACAATCCCTGAGACGATCGGATGGTCTGAGGGTGGGACGCCCTGATTGCTACCATCAAGCGACTTAACCTCGCTTGTTCATTCATTCATTCAACTGTATTTATTGAGCACTTGCTGTGTGCAGAGCACTGGGCTAAGCGCTTGGGAAGTCTAAGTCGGCGACATCTAGAGACGGTCAATCAATCAATCGTATTTACTGAGCGCTTGCTGTGTGCAGAGCACTGGGCTAAGCGCTTGGGAAGTCCAAGTCGGCGACATCTAGAGACGGTCAATCAATCAATCAATCGATCGTATTTACTGAGCGCTTACTGTGTGCAGAGCACTGGGCTAAGCGCTTGGGAAGGACAAGTTGGCAACATATAGGGACGGTTCCAACCCAACATTCATTCATTCAATCGTATTTATTGAGCGCTTGCTGTGTGCAGAGCACTGGGCTAAGCGCTTGGGAAGTCCAAGTCGGCGACATCTAGAGACCGTCAATCAATCAATCAATCGATCGTATTTATTGAGCGCTTGCTGTGTGCAGAGCACTGGGCTAAGCGCTTGGGAAGGACAAGTTGGCAACATATAGGGACGGTCCCGACCCAACATTCATTCATTCAATCGTATTTATTGAGCGCTTGCTGTGTGCAGAGCACTGGGCTAAGCGCTTGGGAAGTCCAAGTCGGCGACATCTAGAGACCGTCAATCAATCAATCAATCAATCGTATTTATTGAGCGCTTGCTGTGTGCAGAGCACTGGGCTAAGCGCTTGGGAAGGACAAGTTGGCAACATATAGGGACGGTCCCGACCCAACATTCATTCATTCAATCGTATTTATTGAGCGCTTGCTGTGTGCAGAGCACTGGGCTAAGCGCTTGGGAAGTCCAAGTCGGCGACATCTAGAGACCGTCAATCAATCAATCAATCAATCGTATTTATTGAGCGCTTGCTGTGTGCAGAGCACTGGGCTAAGCGCTTGGGAAGGACAAGTTGGCAACATATAGGGACGGTCCCGACCCAACATTCATTCATTCAATCGTATTTATTGAGCGCTTACTGTGCGCAGAGCACTGGGCTAAGCGCTTGGGAAGTCCAAGTCAGCGACATCTAGAGACGGTCAATCAATCAATCAATCGTATTTATTGAGAGCTTGCTGTGTGCAGAGCACTGGGCTAAGCGCTTGGGAAGGACAAGTTGGCAACAGATAGGGACGGTCCCTACCCAACATTCATTCATTCATTCACTGAATCGTATTTATTGAGCGCTTGCTGTGTGCAGAGCACTGGGCTAAGCGCTTGGGAAGTCCAAGTCGGCGACATCTAGAGACGGTCAATCAATCAATCGATCAATCATATTTATTGAGCGCTTAGTACAGTGCTCTGCACACAGTAAGCTCTCTCTAAATACCACTGGTGATGATGAAGACTTCTCTGAAGGACTTCTCTGAAATAAAACTATTTATTTTATTTTGTCTATTTATTTTATTTTGTTAGTATGTTTCTGGTTTTGTTCTCTGTCTCCCCCTTCTAGACTGTGAGCCCACTGTTGGGTAGGGACCGTCTCTCTATGTTGCCAACTTGGACTTCCCAAGCGCTTAGTCAGGTGCTCTGAACACAGTAAGCGCTCAATAAATACGATTGAATGAATGAATGAAGTCACTTCACTTCTCTGGGCCTCAGTTCCCTCATCTGGAAAATGGGGATGAAGATTGTGAGCCCCACATGGGACAACCTGATCACTTTGCATCCTCCCCAGCGCTTTGCACAAAGTAAGCGCTTAAGAAATACCAAAATGATGATGATGCTTCTTGAGCCTCTAGACTGTGAGCCCGCTGTTGGGTAGGGACCGTCTCTATATGTTGCCAACTTGGACTTCCCAAGCGCTTAGTCAGGTGCTCTGAACACAGTAAGCGCTCAATAAATACGATTGAATGAATGAATGAAGTCACTTCACTTCTCTGGGCCTCAGTTCCCTCATCTGGAAAATGGGGATGAAGATTGTGAGCCCCACGTGGGACAACCTGATCACTTTGTATCCTCCTCAGTGCTTTGCACATAGTAAGCGCTTAAGAAATACCAAAATGATTATTATTATTGAGCCTCTAGACTGTGAGCCCACTGTTGGGTAGGGACCGTCTCTATATGTTGCCAACTTGGACTTCCCAAGGGCTTAGTACAGTGCTCTGCACACAGTAAGTGCTCAATAAATACGATTGAATGAATGAATGAAGTCACTTCGCACACACAGTAAGCACTCAAGAAATACGACTGACTGAATGAATGACTGAATGAAGTCACTTCACTTCTCTGGGCCTCAGTTCCCTCATCTGGAAAATGGGGATTAAGATTGTGAGCCCCACATGGGACAACCTGATCCCTTTGCATCCTCCCCAGCGCTTCGCACATCGTTAAGCGCTTAAGAAATACCAACATGATGATGATGGTTATTGAGCCCTCCTGACCTTAGATGTGTTTTCCATGGCCTCTTCCAAGAACTGAATCTTGCTCTCCAGGGCATCTATTTGTCCTCTCTTGGCGGTGATTTGTTTCTGCATTCCCATGGCGACTTTCAGAGCTGTGGAAATGGAGATTGTCGACGGACGGTCGGCGTGCCTGACGTCCCCAGATGGAGGTCGGCTGGTCCAGCGGGACCCCCGGGACCCCCGGTAGGCCTCGGGGGTCTCCAATGCGGGCCCTCTGGGACATACAGAGATGGCTGAGGGTGTGGGGGGCTGGGGGGAAAGCTACTGGGGGGACCCTCTCTGTCTCGGGACCCACCCTCCTCTCCCGCCCTCGAAGCCCCCCATTCCAGAAGGGGAACCCCCAGTGGGAGACAGCTGACTTTTATTAAAAAATGGCATTTATTAAGTGCTTACTACGTGCAAAGCGCTGTCCTAAGCGCTGGGGAGGTTACAAGGTGATCAGGTTGTAATAATAATAATAATCATGATGGCATTTATGAAGCGCTTACTATGTGCAAAGCCCTGTTCTAAGCGCTGGGGAGGTTACAAGGTGATGGGGTTGCAATAATAATAATAATGATGGCATTTATGAAGCGCTTACTATGTGCAAAGCGCTGTCCTAAGTGCTGGGGAGGTTACAAGGTGATCAGGTTGTAATAATAATAATCATGATGGCATTTATGAAGCGCTTACTATGTGCAAAGCACTGTTCTGAGCGCTGGGGAGGTTACAAGGTGATCGGGTTGTAATAATAATAATCATGATGGCATTTATGAAGCGCTTACTATGTGCAAAGCACTGTTCTAAGAACTGGGGAGGTTACAAGGTGATCGGGTTGTAATAATAATAATCATGATGGCATTTATGAAGTGCTTATTATGTGCAAAGCACTGTTCTAAGCGCTGGGGAGGTTACAAGGTGATCGGGTTGTAATAATAATAATCATGATGGCATTTATGAAGCGCTTACTATGTGCAAAGCACTGTTCTAAGAACTGGGGAGGTTACAAGGTGATCGGGTTGTAATAATAATAATCATGATGGCATTTATGAAGTGCTTATTATGTGCAAAGCACTGTTCTAAGCGCTGGGGAGGTTACAAGGTGATCGGGTTGTAATAATAATAATAATCATGATGGCATTTATGAAGTGCTTACTGTGTGCAAAGCACTGTTCTGAGCGCTGGGGAGGTTACAAGGTGATCGGGTTGTAATAATAATAATAATCATGATGGCATTTATGAAGCGCTTACTATGTGCAAGGCACTGTTCTGAGCGCTGGGGAGGTTACAAGGTGATCGGGTTGTAATAGTAATAATCATGATGGCATTTATGAAGCGCTTACTATGTGCAAAGCGCTGTCCTAAGCGCTGGGGAGGTTACAAGGTGATCGGGTTGTAATAATAATAATCATGATGGCTTTATGAAGCGCTTACTATGTGCAAAGCGCTGTTCTAAGCACTGGGGAGGATACAAGGTGATCGGGTTGTAATAATAATAATCATGATGGCTTTATGAAGCGCTTACTATGTGCAAAGCGCTGTTCTAAGCGCTGGGGAGGTTACAAGGTGATCGGGTTGTAATAATAATAATAATGATGGCATTTATGAAGGGCTTACTATGTGCAAAGCACTGTTCGAAGGCATTTATGAAGCGCTTACTATGTGCAAAGTGAATGAATGAATGAATGAATGAATGAATGAATGAATGAATGCAAAGCACTGTTCTAAGCGCTGGGGTGGTTACAAGGTGATCGGGTTGTAATAATAATAATCATGATGGCATTTATTAAGCGCTTACTGTGTGCAAAGCACTGTTCTGGGCACCGGGGAGGTTACAAGGTGATCGGGTTGTAATAATAATAATAATGATGATGATGGCACTTATTAAGCGCTTACTATGTGCAAAGCACTGTTCTAAAGCATTTATTAAGCACTTACTATGTGCAAAGTGAATGAATGAACGAATGAATGAATGAATGCAAAGCACTGTTCTGAGCCCTGGGGAGGTTACAAGGTGATCGGGTTGTAATAATAATAATAATAATAGTGATGGCATTTATGAAGCGCTTACTATATGCAAAGTGAATGAATGAATGCAAAGCACTGTTCTCAGCACTGGGGAGGTTGCAAGGTGATCAGGTTGTAATAATAATAATAATAGGATTTATTAAGCACTTACTATGTGCAAAGCACTGTTCTAAGCACTGGGGAGGTTACAAGATGATCAGGTTGTAATAATAATAATAATAATGATGATGGCATTTATGACGCACTTACTATGTGCAAAGTGAATGAATGAATGAATGAATGCAAAGCACGGTTCTAAGCGCTGGGGAGGTTGCAAGGTGATCAGGTTGTAATAATAATAATAATAATAGGATTTATTAAGCACTTACTATGTGCAAAGCACTGTTCTAAACGCTGGGGAGGTTACAAGGTGATCGGGTTGTAATAATAATAATCATGATGGCATTTATTAAGTGCTTACTCTGTGCAAAGCACTGTTCTAAGCGCTGGGGAGGTTACAAGGTGATCGGGTTGTAATAAAAATAATAATAATAATGATGGCATTTATGAAGCACTTAATATGTGCAAAGTGAATGAATGAATGAATGAATGTAAAGCACTGTTCTAAGCGCTGGCGAGGTTACAAGGTGATCAGGTTGTAATAATAATAATAATAATAGGATTTATTAAGCACTTACTATGTGCAAAGCACTGTTCTAAGCGCTGGGGAGGTTACAAGGTGATCGGGTTGTAATAATAATAATCATGATGGCATTTATTAAGCACTTGCTATGTGCAAAGCACTGTTCTAAGCGCTGGGGAGGCTACAAGGTGATCAGGTTGTAATAATAATAATAATAATAATAATGGCATTTATGAAGTGCTTACTATGTGCAGAGTGAATGAATGAAGGAATGAATGAATGAATGAATGAATGCAAAGCACTGTTCTAAGCACTGGGGAGGCTACAAGGTGATCGGGTTGTAATAATAATAATAGTAATGGCATTTATTAAGTGCTTGCTATGTGCAAAGCACATTTCTAAGCGCTGGGGAGGTTTCAAGGTGATCGGGTTGCAATAATAGTAATAATAATAATAATGATGATGGCATTTATTAAGCGCTTACTATGTGCAAAGTGAATGAATGAATGAATGAATGAATTCAAAGCACTGTTCTAAGCACTGGGGAGGTTACAAGGTGATCGGGTTGTAATAATAATAATGATGGCATTTATTAAGCACTTACTATGTGCAAAGGCACTGTTCTAAGCGCTGGGGAAGTTACAAGGTGATCAGGTTGTAATAATAATAATAATGATGGCATTTATTAAGCACTTACTATGTGCAAAGCACTGTTCTAAGCGCTGGGGAGGTTACAAGGTGATCAGGTTGTAATAATAATTCAATTGTATTTATTGAGTGCTTACTGTGTGCAGAGCACTGTATTAAGTGCTTGGGAAGTACAAGCTGGCAACATGATAATAATAATAATAATGACGATGGCATTTATTAAGCACTTACTATGTGCAAAACACTGTTCTAAGTGCTGGGGAGGTTACAAGGTGATCAGGTTGTAATAATAATTCAATCATATTTATTGAGCCTTTACTGTGTGCAGAGCACTGTACTAAGTGCTTGGGAAGTACAAGTTGCCAACATGATAAAAATAATAATAATAATAATAATAATGGCATTTATTAGGTGCTTACTATGTGCAAAGCACTGTTCTAAGCGCTGGGGAGGTTACAAGGTGATCAGGTTGTGATAATAATAATGATGGCATTTATTAAGCGCTTACCGTGTGCAAAGCACTGTTCTAAGCGCTGGGGAGGTTACAAGGTGATCAGGTTGTCCCACGGGGGGCTCACAGTCTTCACCCCCATTTTTGCAGATGAGGTCACTGAGGCCCAGAGAATCAATCAGTCAATCGTATTTATTGAGCGCTTACTGTGTGCAGAGCACTGTACTAAGCGCTTGGGAAGTACAAGTTGGCAACATCTAGAGACAGTCCCTACCCAACAGTGGGCTCACGGTCTAGAAGGGGGAGACAGAGAACAAAACCAAACATATTAACAAAATAAAATAGAATAGATATGTACAAGTAAAATAAATAAATAAATAAAGTAATAAATCTGTACAAACATATATACATATACACAGGTGCTGTGGGGAGGGGAAGGAGGTAAGACTGTGAGCCCACTGTTGGGTAGGGACCGTCTCTCTATGTTGCCAACTTGTACTTCCCAAGCGCTTAGTACAGTGCTCTGCACAAAGTAAGCGCTCAATAAATACGATTGATGATGAGGTAAGACGGGGGGATGGAGAGAGGGATGAGGGGGAGAGGAAGGAGGGGGCTCAGTCTGGGAAGGCCTGTCGGCAACATATAGAGACAGTCCCTATCCAACAGTGGGCTCACAGTCTAAAAAGAAGTGAAGTGACTTGCCCAAAGTCACCCAGCTGACAATTGGTGGAGCCGGGATTTGAACCCACGACCTCGGACTCCAAAGCCCGGGCTCTTTCCAGTGAGCAAAGCCGACCTAAGGGACCCAGGTTGCAAGACTGGTACTTCCATAAGTACTTCCACAAATCCTCCAATAAATACGATTGGACGAGTGAAAGAGGGGAAAAAGAAAAAGATGAATCAATGAGCCCTGGGGTGTCGGCAGCAGACCTTGCCCGTCGGCTCCTTCCATCGACTTCAGGGTCACTCGCGTTTGCTCCAGTTCGGCCTGGGCGGACTTGAGCTGCGTTTTCAATTTCTGCGTGGTGCGCTCCATCTCTTGGCTTTTGTTGCGGTAGTTCCTCTTCAGCACCTCGTAGTCCTCTGCACGACAATCAATCAATCAATCAATCGTAGTCCTCTGCACGACAGACAACCCAAGAGTAGCCGACACTTCCCGGTGGCTCCAGCACGGCCCAGGCCCGATCCGGGTGGGGAACCGTCCCCTCTGAAGGGTGGGGGACTCCCCCGCCGACGCTAGCCAGGGGCCCCAAGTGCTTCTCTAACGCTCACCTCCACTCGCCCATCTCGCCGCCGACCTCTCAATCAATCAATCGTATTTATTGAGCACTTCCTGTGTGCAGGGCACTGTACTAAGCGCTTGGGACGTACAAGATGGCAACACATAGACACGGTCCCTACCCACCAGTGGGCTCACAGTCCCGCCTCTGGCCTGGAAGGTCCTTCCCTCCTCAAATCCACCAGACCAACAATTTCCCCCTCTTGAAACACTTACTGAAGGCCCATCTCCTCCACACCTCCAACGGACGCCGCCTCTCCTTATCGAAGGCCCATCTCCTCCAAGAGGCCTTCCCTGAGCCCCCTTTAATCATAATAATAATCATGATGGCATTTGTTAAGCGCTTACTATGTGCCAAGCACTGTTCTAAGCGCTGGGGAGGTTACAAGGTGATCAGGTGGTCCCACAGGGGGCTCACAGTCTTCATCCCTCTTTTGCAGATGAGGGAACTGAGGCACAGAGAATAATAATAATAATGATGGCATTTATTAAGTGCTTACTATGTGCCAAGCACTGTTCTAAGCGTTGGAGAGGTTACAAGGTGATCAGGTGGTCCCACGGGGGGCTCACAGTCTTCATCCTCATTTTACAGATGAGGGAACTGAGGCACAGAGAATAATAATAATAATAATAATAATAATGGCATGGGGAGGTTACAAGGTGATCAGGTTGTCCCACGGGGAGCTCACAGTCTTCATCCCCCTTTTGCAGATGAGGGAACTGAGGCACAGAGAATAATAATAACAATAATAATAATGGCATGGGGAGGTTACCAGGTGATCAGGTTGTCCCACGGGGGGCTCACAGTCTTCATCCCCCTTTTGCAGATGAGGGAACTGAGGCACAGAGAATAATAATAATAATAATAATAATAATAATAATAATAATAATAATAATAATAATAATAATGGCATGGGGAGGTTACAAGGTGATCAGGTTGTCCCACGGGGGGCTCACAGTCTTCATCCCCCTTTTGCAGATGAGAGAACTGAGGCACAGAGAATAATAATCATAATGGCATTTATTAAATGCTTACTATGTGCCAAGCACTGTTCTAAGCACTGGGGAGGTTACAAGGTGATCAGGTTGTCCCACGGGGGGCTCACAGGCTTCATCCCCCTTTTACAGATGAGGGAACTGAGGCACAGAGAAGAATAATAATAATAATAATAGTAGCATTTATTAAGCGCTTACTATGTGCAAAGCACTGTTCTAAGCACCGGGGAGGTTACAAGGTGATCAGGTTGTCCCACGGGGGGGCTCACAGTCTTTGTCCCCCTTTTACAGATGAGGGAACTGAGGCCCAGAGAATAATAATGATGATGATGGCATTTATTAAGGATTTACTATGTGCAAAGCACTGTTCTAAATACTGGGGAAGTTACAAGGTGATCAGGTGGTCCCACATGGGGCTCACAGTCTTCATCCCCCTTTTACAGATGAGGGAACTGAGGCACAGAGAATAATAATAATAATAATAATAATAGTGGCATGGGGAGGTTACAAGGTGATCAGGTTGTCCCACGGGGGGCGCACAGTCTTCATCCCCCTTTTACAGATGAGGGAACTGAGGCACAGAGAATAATAATAATAATAATGATGGCATTTATTAAGCGCTTACTATGTGCAAAGCACTGTTCTAAGCACTGGGGAGGTTACAAGGTGATCAGGTTGCCCCACCGGGGGCTCACAGTCTTCATCCCCCTTTTCCAGACGAGGGAACTGAGGCCCAGAGAAGTGAAGTGACTGGCCCAAAGTCACACAGCTGACAATGGGCGGAGCCGGGATGTGAACCCGTGACCTCGGACTCCAAAGCCCGGGCTCTTTCCACTGAGCCATACTGCTTCTCTTCTCCCACTCCCTTTCATTCATTCATTCAATCGTATTTATTGAGCGCTTCCTGTGTGCAGAGCACTGGACTAAGCGCTTGGGAAGTACAAGTCGGCAACGTATAGAGACGGTCCCTACCCAACAGCGGGCTCACAGGCTAGAAGGGCCCTCCCTTCTGCGTTGTCCTGACTTGCTCCCCTCCACCCCACCACCCCAGCCTCACCAAAGTTATGGCCTTATCTGCCATTTATTTCTATTAATGTCTGTCTCCCCTCACAGGTCATGGGTTCGAATCCCGGCTCCGCCAATTGTCAGCTGTGTGACTTTGGGCAAGTCACTTCACTTCTCCGGGCCTCAGTTACCTCATCTGTCAAATGGGGATTAATAATAATAATAATTATGGCATTTGTTAAGCGCTTACTATGTTCAAAGCACTGTTCTAAGCGCTGGGGAGGATGCAAGGTGATCAGGTTGTCCCACTTGGGGCTCATAGTCTTCATCCCCATTTTAAAGATGAGGGAACTGAGGCCCAGAGAAGTGAAGTGACTTGCCCAAAGTCACACAGCTGACAATTGGAGGAGCCGGGATTTGAACCCATGACCTCTGACTCCAAAGCCCGGGCTCCTTCCACTGAGCCACGCTGCTTCTCTGATTAATACTGTGAGCCCCCTGTGGTGCAACCTGATCACCTTGTAACCTCCCGAGTGCTTAGACCAGTGCTTTGCACATAGTAAGCGCTTAACAAATACCATCATTATTATTATTATTAACAAATGCCATCGCCATGATTGTTACCTCAGTGCTTAGAACTGGCAAATAGTAAGCGCTTAACACATACCATTGTTACTCTGACGGTTATAGCGTGGCTCAGTGGAAAGAGCCCGGGCTTTGGAGTCGGAGGTCACGGGTTCAAATCCCAGCTCTGCCAACTGTGTGACTTTGGGCAAGTCACTTCACTTCTCTGGTCCTCAGTTCCCTCATCTGTAAAATGGGGATGAAGACTGGGAGCCCCCCCGTGGGACAACCTGGTCACTTTGTGACCTCCCGAGCGCTTAGACCAGTGCTTTGCACATAGTAAGCGCTTAACAAATACCACCATTATTATTGTTATTATTATTAACAAATGCCTTCGCCGTTATTGTTACCTCGGTGCTTAGAACTGGCAAATAGTAAGCGCTTAACACCTACCATTGTTACTCTGATGGTTATAGCGTGGCTCAGTGCAAAGAGCATGGGCTTTGTACTAAGCGCTTCCCAAGCCCTTAGTACAGTGCTCTGCACACAGTAAGCGCTCAATAAATACGATTGATTGATTGATTGATTTGGAGTCAGAGGCCTCCGGTTCAAATCCCAGCTCTGCCAGCTGTGTGACTTTGGGCAAGTCGCTTCACTTCTCTGTGCCTCAGTTCCCTCATTTGTAAAAGGGGTGTGAAGACTGTGAGCCCTCCCATGGGACAACCTGATCACCTTGTAACCTCCCGAGCGCTTAGACCAGCGCTTTGCACATAGTAAGAGCTTAACAAATACCACCATCATTATTATTATTATTATTATTAACAAATGCCATCGCCATTATTGTTACCTTCAGTGCTTAGAAATGGCAAATAGTAAGCGCTTAACACATACCATCATCATTATTATTATTAACAAATGCCATCACCATTATTGTTACCTCAGTGCTTAGAACTGGCAAATAGTAAGCACTTAACACGTACCATCATCATTATTATTATTATTATTATTAACAAATGCCATCGCCATTATTGTTACCTCGGTGCTTAGAACTGGCAAATAGTAAGCGCTTAACACGTACCATCATCATCATTATTATTATTATTATTATTAACAAATGCCATCGCCATTATTGTTACCTCAGTGCTTAGAACTGGCAAATAGTAAGCGCTTAACACATACCATCATCATCATTATCGTTATTATTATTATTATTATTATTATTATTATTATTAACAAATGCCATCGCCATTATTGTTACCTCAGTGCTTAGAACTGGAAAATAGTAAGCGCTTAACACGTACCATCATCATCATTATTATTATTATTATTATTAACAAATGCCATCACCATTATTGTTACCTCGGTGCTTAGAACTGGCAAATAGTAAGCGCTTAACACGTACCATCATTATTATTATATTATTATTATTATTATTATTAACAAATGCCATCGCCATTATTGTCACCTCGGTGCTTAGAACTGGCAAATAGTAAGTGCTTAACGTGTACCATCATCATCATTACTGTTATTGTTATTATTAACAAATGCCATCGCCATTATTGTTACCTCAGTGCTTAGAACTGGCAAATAGTAAGCGCTAAACACATACCATCATCATCATCATCATTATTATTATTATTAACAAATGCCATCGCCATTATTGTTACCTCAGTGCTTAGAACTGGCAAATAGTAAGCGCTTATGTACCATCATCATCATCATTATTATTATTATTATTATTAACAAATGCCATTGCCATTATTGTTACCTCGGTGCTTAGAACTGGCAAATAGTAAGTGCTTAACACGTACCATCATCATTGTTATTATTATTATTATTATTAACAAATGCCATCGCCATTATTGTCACCTCGGTGCTTAGAACTGGCAAATAGTAAGCGCTTAACGCGTACCATCATCATCATTATTATTATTATTAACAAAAGCCATCGCCATTATTGTTACCTCAGTGCTTAGAACTGGCAAATAGTAAGCGCTTAACACGTACCATCATTATTATTATTATCATTATTATTATTGTTATTATCAAATGCCATTGCCATTATTGTTACCTCGGTGCTTAGAACTCGCAAATAGTAAGCGCTTAACACGTACCATCATTATTATTATCATCATTATTATTATTGTTATTATCAAATGCCATCGCCATTATTGTTACCTCGGTGCTTAGAACTGGCAAATAGTAAGCGCTTAACATGCACCATCATCATTATTATTATTAACAAATGCCATCGCCATTATTGTTACCTCGGTGCTTAGAACTGGCAAATAGTAAGCGCTTAACACGTACCATCATTATTATTATTATCATTATTATTATTATTATTATTATCAAATGCCATCACCATTATTGTTACCTCGGTGCTTAGAACTGGCAGATAGTAAGCGCTTAACGCGTACCATCATCATTATTATTATTATTATTAACAAATGCCATCGCCATTATTGTTACCTTGGTGCTTAGAACTGGCAAATAGTAAGCGCTTAACACGTACCACCATCATCATCATTATTATTATTATTTAGCAGCCCCTCGAGCCGCCCCCCGGCCTACCTGAGATGCGGGCTAGCTCGCCGCGGCTGGCTTTCACGTCCATCGTCAGGTGTTCCCTCTCCAGTTGGAGCTCCTTTACGTCCCGGAGGCGCTCAGTACAGGCCCTCACCAGCTGGCTCTTCTCCAGGTCCAGGCTGCTCAGCTGGGCCTCCAACTCCAGGATTCGGGCATCGCTTTTATCCCTCAGGACCTGCAAAGGTGGGAAGGAAGACGGCGGCGCCGTTCGTTCACTCAGTCCTATTTATTGAGCGCTTACCGCGTGCAGAGCGCTGGCTGTCATCATCATCATCAATCGTATTGATTGAGTGCTTACTATGTGCAGAGCACTGGACTAAGCGCTTGGGAAGCACAAATTGGCAACATCTAGAGACGGTCCCTACCCAACAGTGGGCTCACAGTCTAAAAGGGGGAGACAGAGAACAAAACCAAACATACTAACGAAATCAAATAAATAGAATAGATATGTACAAGTAAAATAAATAAATAAATAGAGTAATAAATATGTACAAACATATATACATATATACAGGTATATGTACAGGTATATATACAGGCTGTCGCCGCTGAGGTCAGCTCTAATAACGATAATAATGGTGTGGCGGGGAATCTGCCTCTTTATCGTTATATTGTACTCGCCCAAGCAGCTGGTGGTGGGTTCAAATCCCACCTCTGCCACTCGTCGGTGGTCCGCCCACAGTAAGCGCTCAATAAGTGCGATTGAATGAACTTGTACTTCCCAAGTGCTCAATAAATACGACTGAATGAATGAACTTGTCCTTTCCAAGCGCTTAGTCCAGTGCTCCGCCCACAGTAAGCGCTCAATAAGTATGATTGAATGAATGAACTTGTCCTTCCCAAGCGCTTAGTCCAGTGCTCCGCCCACAGTAAGCGCTCAATAAGTATGATTGAATGAATGAACTTGTCCTTCCCAAGCGCTTAGTCCAGTGCTCCGCCCACAGTAAGCGCTTAATAAGTATGACTGAATGAATGAACTTGTCCTTCCCAAGCGCTTAGTCCAGTGCTCTGCCCAGAGTAAGCGCTCAACAATCAATAAGTATGATAGAATGAATGAACTTGTCCTTTCCAAGAGCTTAGTCCAGTGCTCCGCCCACAGTAAGCGCTCAATAAATGCGATTGAATGAACTTGTACTTCCCAAGCGCTCAATAAATACGACTGAATGAATGAACTTGTACTTCCCAAGCACTTAGTCCAGTGCTCCGCCCACAGTAAGTGCTCAATAAGTGTGATTGAATGAACTTGTACTTCCCAAGCGCTCAATAAATATGACTGAATGAATGAACTTGTCCTTCCCAAGGGCTTAGTCCAGTGCTCCGCCCACAGTAAGCGCTCAATAAATATGACTGAATGAATAAACTTGTCCTTCTCAAGTGCTTAGTCCAGTGCTGTGCCCACAATAAGCTCTCAATAATCAATAAGTACGATAGAATGAATGTCCCAAGCGCTCAATAAATACGACTGAATGAATGAACTTGTCCTTCCCAAGGGCTTAGTCCAGTGCTCCGCCCACAGTAAGCGCTCAATAAATATGACTGAATGAATGAACTTGTCCTTCCCAAGCGCTTAGTCCAGTGCTGTGCCCACAGTAAGCGCTCAATAATCAATAAGTACGCTAGAATAAATGTCCCAAGCGCTCAATAAATACAACCGAATGAATGAACTTGTCCTTCCCAAGGGCTTAGTCCAGTGCTGTGCCCACAGTAAGCGCTCACTAATGAATAAGTACGATAGAATGAATGTCCCAAGCGCTCAATAAATATGACTGAATGAATGAACCTGTCCTTCCCAAGGGCTTAGTCCAGTGGTCTGCCCACAGTAAGCGCTCAATAATGAATAAGTACGATAGAATGAATGTCCCAAGGGCTCAATAAATACGACCGAATGAATGAACTTGTCCTTCCCAAGCGCTTGGTCCAGTGCTGTGCCCACAATAAGCTCTCAATAATGAATAAGTACGATAAAATGAATGTCCCAAGTGCTCAATAAATACGACCGAATGAATGAACTCGTCCTTCCCAAGCGCTTGGTCCAGTGCTGTGCCCACAATAAGCTCTCAATAATGAATAAGTACGATAAAATGAATATCCCAAGTGCTCAATAAATACGACTGAATGAATGAACTTGTCCTTCCCAAGGGCTTAGTCCAGTGCTCTGCCCACAGTAAGCGCTCAATAATGAATAAGTACGATAAAATGAATGTCCTAAGCGCTCAGTAAATACGACTGAATGAATGAACCTGTCCTTCCCAAGGGCTTAGTCCAGTGCTCTGCCCACAGTAAGCGCTCAATAATGAATAAGTACGATAGAATGAATGTCCCAAGTGCTCAATAAATACGACCGAATGAATGAACTTGTCCTTCCCAAGCGCTTAGTCCAGTGCTGTGCCCACAATAAGCTCTCAATAATGAATAAGTACGATAAAATGAATGTCCCAAGTGCTCAATAATATGACTGAATGAATGAACTTGTCCTTCCCCAGGGCTTAGTCCAGTGCTGTGCCCACTGTAAGCGCTCAATAATGAATAAGTACGATAGAATGAATGTCCCAAGCGCTCAGTAAATACGACTGAATGAATGAACTTGTCCTTCCCAAGCACTTAGTCCAGTGCTGTGCCCACAATAAGCTCTCAATAATGAATAAGTACGATAAAATGAAAGTCCCAAGTGCTCAATAAATATGACTGAATGAATGAACTTGTCCTTCCCAAGGGCTTAGTCCAGTGCTCTGCCCACAGTAAGCGCTCACTAATGAATAAGTACGATAAAATGAATGTCCCAAGCGCTCAATAAATACGACTGAATGAATGAATGTGTCCTTCCCAAGGGCTTAGTCCAGTGCTCTGCCCACAGTAAGCGCTCAGTAATGAATAAGTACGATAGAATGAATGTCCCAAGCGCTCAATAAATGACTGAATGAATGAACTTGTCCTTCCCAAGCGCTTAGTCCAGTGCTGTGCCCACAATAAGCTCTCAATAATGAATAAGTATGATAAAATGAATGTCCCAAGTGCTCAATAAATACGACTGAATGACTGAACCTGTCCTTCCCCAGGGCTTAGTCCAGTGCTCCGCCCACAGTAAGCGCTCAATAAGTACGACTGAACGGTGGAATAATGGATGATACGAGCGACAACCTTCAGTTCCTGCAGTTCCAGTTTCCCGTGGTCGACTTCTTTTCGAAGGCGAGAGTTCTCCACCTGCAAGGCCCCGGCCGTCCTTCCGTGCCGGCCGACGAGCAGGGACATTTTCTCCACCTGGCGCTGCAAGACGTCCAGCACGTTGTCCTTCTGGACCACCTGGAGGCGGAGGGCCTCGCGGTCGGCGGCCCGGACGTCCCGGAGGCGGTCTCCCTCGTCCTTCAGGTGCCGGAGCTCCCTCAGCTTCGCGTCCAGCCGGGAGCGGAGCCGGCCCAGCTCGGCGTCGCTCGCCTCGACGGCCCTCTCTTTCTCCTGCAGAGCCGCCGTCAGGTCGGCCACCGCCCGCGCGGAGCCCTCCAGGGCCATCTTCTTGGCGCTCAGCTCATCCACCGCCTTGCGGAGCGTCTCCTTGGTGGACTCCAGCTGAGCGGCCAGGCAGGACACCCTCTCGAGGTTGGCGTTCTTTTCCTGGATGGCCGCCATCTGCGGGTCAACGGGAAAGAGAAATCGACGGGCGGATGGAGCGCGGGGCCTAGTCATCATCATCATCATCAATCGTATTTATTGAGCGCTTACTGTGTGCAGAGCACTGTGCTAAGCGCTTGGGAAGTCCAAGTTGGTGACATAGAGAGACAGTCCCTACCCAACAGTGGGCTCACGGTCTAGAAGGACTGTCATCCAGTCAGCCAGTCCTATGTATGGAGCGCTTACGGTGGGCAGAGCACTGGACTCCTTCCCAGACTTTAGACTGGGAGCCCGCTGTTGGGTAGGGGACCGTCTCTATATGTTGCCAACTTGTACTTCCCAAGCGCTTAGTCCAGTGCTCTGCACACAGTAAGCGCTCAATAAATACGATTGATTGATTAATTGATTCCCTTCCCCACAGCACCTATGTATATGTATATATGTTTGTACATATTCATTACTCTGTTTATTTATTTATTTTACTTGTACAGATCTATTCTATTTATTTTATTTTGTTAGCATGTTTGGTTTTGTTGTCTGTCTCCCCCTTCTAGACTGTGAGCCCACTGTTGGGTAGGGACCATCTCTAGATGTTGCCAACTTGGACTTCCCAAGAGCTTAGTCCGGTGCTCTGCACACAGTAAGCGCTCAATCAATACGATTGATTCCCTTCCCCACAGCACCTGTATATATGTATATATGTTTGTACCTATTCATTACTCTATTTATTTATTTATTTTACTTGTACATGTCTATTCTATTTATTTTATTTTGTTAGTATGTTTGGTTTTGTTCTCTGTCTCCCCCTTCTAGACTGTGAGCCCACTGTTGGGTAGGGACCGTCTCTCTATGTTGCCAACTTGGACTTCCCAAGCGCTTAGTCCAGTGCTCTGCACACAGGAAGCGCTCAATAAATACGATTGATTGATTGATTGATTGATTCCCTTCCCCACAGCAACTGTATATATGTATATATGTTTGCACATATTCATTACTCTATATATTTATTTATTTATTTTACTTGTACAGATCTATTCTATTTATTTTATTTTGTTAGCATGTTTGGTTTGGTTCTCTGTCTCCCCCTTCTAGACTGTGAGCCCACTGTTGGGTAGGGACTTGGACTCCTTCCCTTCCCCACAGCACCCGTATATATGTATATATGTTTGTACAGATTCATTACTCTATTTATTTATTTATTTTACTTGTACACATCTATTCTATTTATTTTATTTTGTTAGTATGTTTGGTTTTGTTCTCTGTCTCCCCCTTCTAGACTGTGAGCCCACTGTTGGGTAGGGACTTGGACTCCTTCCCTTCCCCACAGCCCCTGTCTATATGTATATATGTTTGTACATATTCATTACTCTATTTATTTATTTAACTTGTACACATCTATTCTATTCCTTTTATTTTGTTAGTATGTTTGGCTTTGTTCTCTGTCTCCCCCTTCTAGACTATAAGCCCGCTGTTGGGTAGGGACTTGGACTCCTCCCCTTCCCCACAGCACCTGTATATATGCGTGTATGTTTGTACATATTCATTACTCTATTTATTTATTTATTAATTTTACTTGTACATATCTATTCTATTTATTTTATTTTGTTAGTATGTGTGGTTTTGTTGTCTGTCTCCCCCTTCCAGACTGTGAGCCTGCTGTTGGGTAGGGACTGTCTCTATATGTTGCCAACTTGTACTTACCAAGTGCTTAGTCCAGTGTTCTGCACAGTAAGCGCTCAATAAATACGATTGATTGATTGATTAGTTTTGTTCTCTGTCTCCCCCTTCTAGACTGTGAGCCTGCTGTTGGGTAGGGACTGTCTCTGTGTGTTGCCAACTTGTACTTCACAAGCGCTTAGTCCAGTGCTCTGCACACAGTAAGCGCTCAATAAATATGATTGATTGATTGACTGTCTCTGTATGTTGCCAACTTGTACTTCCCAAGCGCTTAGTCCAGTGCTCTGCACATAGTAAGCACTCAATAAATACGATTGGTTGATTGATTGATTGGACTAAGCACTTGGGAAGTCCAAGTCGGCAACATCTAGAGACGGTCCCTACCCAATCAATCAATCAATCAATCAATCGTATTTATTGAGCAACAGTGGGCTCACAGTCTAGGAGGGGGAGACGGACAACAGAACAAAACAGATTAACAAAATAAATGGCTTAGTGGAGAGAACCCGGGCCTGGGAGTTGGCAAGAGCTGGGTTCAAATCCGGATCCGCCACCCGTCCGCTGTGTGACCCTGGGCAAGTCGCTGCCATCTCTCTGGGCCTCTGTTACCTCATCTGGAAAATGGGGATTAAGGTCGTGAGCCCCATGTGGGACAGGGATTGTGTCCAACCTGATTAACTCGTACCTACCCCAGCGCTTAGAACAGCGCTTGGCACACAGTAAGCACTTGGCAAGTATTACTATTATCAGAGAAGCAGCATGGCTCAATGGAAAGAGCCCAGAGGCCATGGGTTTGAATCCCGGCTCCACCACTTGTTGGCTGTGTGACTTTGGGCAAGTCACTTCACTTCTCTGGGCCTCAGTGACCTCATCTGGAAAATGGGGATGAAGATTGTGAGCCCCACATGGGACAGCCTTGATTACCTTGTATCCCCCCCAGCGCTTAAAACAGTGCTTGGCACATAATAATAATAATAATAATAATGATAATGATGGCATTTATTAAGTGCTTACTAAGTGCAAAAAGTGCTTAACAGATACCAACATTATTATTATTATTACGTGGGGGAGATTAACTAGATTCCTAGGGAGTCTGGGTGGACAGGGGCTACAAATCGGATTCCATTAGCATGGCCAATTTTAATAATAATAATTTAATAATTGTGGTAATTGTTGAGCATTTACTCTGTGCCAAGCACTGCACTAAGCACTGGGGTAGATATAATAATAATAATAATAATAATGGCATTTATTAAGCGCTTACTACATGCAAAAAGCACTTAACAAATACCAACATTATTATTATTATTACGTGGGGGAGATGAACTAGATTCCTAGGGAGTCTGGGTGGACAGGGGCTACAAATCGGATTCCAGTAGCACGGCCTATTGTAATAATAATAATTTAATAATTGTGGTAGTTGTTGAGCGTTTACTATGTGCCAAGCACTGTACTAAGCGCTGGGGTAGATATGATAATAATAATAATGATGGCATTTATTAAGCGCTTACTATGTGCAAAAAGTGCTTAACAGATGCCAACATTATCATTATTATTATTATTATTATGCGGGGGAGATTAACTAGATTCCTAGGGAGTCTGGGTGGGCAGGGGCTACAAATCAGATTCCATTAGCATGGCCTATTGTAATAATAATAATTTAATAATTGTGGTTGTTGTTGAGCATTTACTATGTGCCAAGCACTGTACTAAGCACTGGGGTAGATATAATAATAATAATAATGATGGCATTTATTAAGTGCTTACTATGTGCAAAGCACCGTTCTAAGCACTGGGGAGGTTACAAGGTGACCAGGTTGTCCCACGGGGGGCTCACAGTCTTCATCCCCATTTTCCAGATGAGGGAACTGAGGCTCAGAGAAGTGAAGTGACTTGCCCAAAGTCATACAGCTGACAAATGGTGGAGCTGGGATTCAAACCCACGACCTCTGACTCCAAAGCCCGGGCTCTTTCCACTGAGCCACGCTGCTTCTCCATATAAGACAATCAAGTCCCACACGGGGCTCACAGTTTAAGAAGGCGGGGTGTCAGCTCTTGAATCCCCATTTTGCAGGTGAGGGAACGGAGGCCCAGAGAAGTGAAGTGACTTGCCCACAGTCACCCAGCTGACAACTGGCAGAGCTGGGATTTGAACCCGTGACCTCCGACTCCAAAGCCCAAGGTCACACGGCAGAGCCGGGATTAGGACCTCGGTCCTCTGACTCCCAGGGCCTTGCTCTTTCCTCTAGGCCGTGCTACTTTCCAAGCGCTTAGTCCAGTGCTCTGCACACGGTCAGCGCTCAATAAATAGGATGGAAGGAATGAACGAACGGATGCTCGTTGCCCGGTTCTTCCCGGCCCTGACCTGCCGTTCCATCTGGTCCTGGGAATCATCCTTCATCTTCTTCACCAGCGATTCCAGGTGCTGCACTTCCACGTTCCTGTCATCGAGTTCCCGGCGCAGATGGTCGATGGTTATGCTGTTCCCCGTGTCCCGATCCCACAGGCGCTTATTCTGTTCCTTTTCCAGGCTCAGCTCCTTATCCTTTTTATGCAGCTCTGCCTACGGGAGGACAGGAAAGTCTTCCCCTTTTCCCACCAAAAAATCCAACCCAACCTCTTGGTTGGAACAACTGTGGGATTGGTTCAAGCGTTGACGATATACCGAGCACTGTACTAAACACCGGGGTCCATACAGGATCATCAGGGCCCACATAAGAGGGAATCCCCCTTTGGCAGATAATAATAATGATGGTATTTGTTAAGTGTTTACTAGGTGTCAAGCACTGTTCTAAGCGCTGGGGTAGATGCAAGGTAATCGGGTTGCCCCACGTGGGTCTCGCAGTCTTCATCCCCATTTTACAGATGAGGTCACTGAGGCACAGAGAAGTGAACTGACTTGCCCAAAGTCACACAGCTGACAAGTGGCGGAGCCGGAATTAGAACTCAAGACCTCTGACTCCCAAGGCCGGGCTCTTTCATTCATTCATTCATTCATTCAATTGTATTTATTGAGCGCTTACTGTGTGCAGAGCACTGGACTAAGCACTTGGGAAGTACAAGTCAGTAACAGATAGAGACGGTCCCTACCAAACAACGGGCTCTATATTTATTAATGGCATTTATTAAGGGTTTACTATATGCAAAGCACTGTTCTAAGCGCTGGAATTTTACTTGTCCATATTTGCTATTCTACTTATTTTGTTAATGCTGTGCATTTAGCTTTAATTCTATTTGTTCTGACGACTTGACACCTGTCCACGTGTTTTGTTTTGTTGTCCGTCTCCCCCTTCATTCATTCATTCATTCAATCGTATTTATTGAGCGCTTACTGTGTGCAGAGCACTGGACTAAGCGCTTGGGAAGTCCAAGTTGGCAACATATAGAGACGGTCCCTACCCAACAGCGGGCTCACAGGCTAGAAGGCTCTTGCCACTAAGCCACGCTGCTTCTCTAAGATAAAGGAACTAAGCCTCAGTTCCCTCATCTGTAAAATGGGGATGAAGACTGAGCCCCCCGTGGGACAGCCTGATCACTTTGTAGCCTCTCCAGCGCTTAGAACAGTGTTTTGCACATAGTAAGCACTTAATAAATGTCATTATTATTATTATTATTATTATTATTAAGGCACAGAAGTCAGGTGACTTGCCAAAGGCCACACAGCAGGCAAGTAATAATAATAATGATAATAATGATGGCATTCATTAAGTGCTTACTATGTTCAAAGCACTGGTGGCGCTTAATAAATGCCATCATCATCATTATTATTATTATGATTAAGGCACAGAAGTCAGGTGACTTGCCTAAGATCACACAGCAGGCAAGTAATAATAATAATGATAATAATGATGGCATTTATTAAGCGCTTACTATGTGCAAAGCACTGTTCTAAGTGCTGGGGAGGTTACAAGGTGATCAGGTTGTCCCGCGGGGGGCTCACAGTCTTCATCCCCATTTTCCAGATGAGGGAACTGAGGCCCAGAGAAGTGAAGTGACTTGCCCAAAGTCACCCAGCTGACAATTGGTGGAGCCAGCATTTGAACCCATGACCTCTGACTCCAAAGCCCGGGCCCTTTCCACTGAGCCAGGTAGAGGAGTAGGGATTAGAACCCAGGTCCTCTGACACCCAGGGCCGTGCTCTTCCCCACCAGGCCATGCCGCTGCAGA
This sequence comes from Tachyglossus aculeatus, assembly GCF_015852505.1. NCBI lineage: Eukaryota > Metazoa > Chordata > Mammalia > Monotremata > Tachyglossidae > Tachyglossus > Tachyglossus aculeatus. The sequence goes on from NC_052082.1 coordinate 11,013,644, forward strand.
ATCCCTACCTGGAAATCACTCAGTCAATCAATCGTATTTATTGAGCGCTTACTGTGTGCAGAGCACTGTACTAAGCGCTTGGGAAGTACAAGTTGGCAACACATAGAGACAGTCCCTACCCAACAGTGGGCTCACAGTCTAGAAGGGGGAGACAGAGAACAAAACCAAACATATTAACAAAAGAAAATAAATAGAATAAATATGTACAAATAAATAGAGTAATAAATACATACAAACATATAAACATATATACAGGTGCTGCGGGGAGGGGAAGGAGGTAAGGCGGGGGGGATGGGGAGGGAGAGGAAGGAGGGGGCTCAGTACACATATCCTATGTGTACAATATTTAACAATATGTCCTATGTGTACAATATTTAACACGGCTTACCTTTGTTTCCTCAATTATTCTTTTCATTTTTGAAAGGATCAACTCCCAAGGAGCTACCTCAGGCTTCACTTTAGAAGAATCACTGAAATTATTCCAAATTCGCGTCTGGAGAGTTTCCGGTCCTCTCCCAGTCTCGCCTACGGGAGGGAGAGTCAAGCAGAGGCCTACCCATTCCGTTCCAATCAATCAAGCGCTCAATAAATATGATTGATTGATTCCTAGCTTGGGCAACGGCTAGCGCTCGGCAGGCCATCTAAAAACTCTCCCGTCCTGGGCAGCGGGAGCAGGGAAGAGAGTCGAGGGCGGAAACCGGATTTTTACCAAGAAAACCCTCCGGATACAGGCGGGATTGGGAGAGACGTGTCCACAGAGTCACTATGGGTTGGACACGACTCGACGGCATAATCAATCAATCAATTAATTGTATTTATTGAGCGTTTACTGTGTGCAGAGGACTGTACTAAGCGCTTGGGAAGCACAAGATGGCAACATATAGAGACAGTCCCTACCCAACAGTGGGCTCACAGTCTAGACAGAGAACAAAACCAAACTTACTAACAAAATAAAATAAATAGAATAGATATGTACAAGCAAAATAGAGTAATAAATCTGTACAAACATATATACATATATACAGGTGCTGTGGGGAAGGGAAGGAGGTAAGATGGGGGGATGGAGAGGGGGACGAGGGGGAGAGGAAGGAAGGGGCTCAGTGTGGGAAGGCCTCCTGGAGGAGGTGAGCTCTCAGTAGGGCCTTGAAGGGAGGAAGAAAAAATATGGAAAGCTTCACGAATTTGCGTGTCATCCTTGCGCAGGGCATAAGACAAGACATCGTATCTGCTTGGCTGGAAAGAAGACAAGATGCGGAGGGCAGTAGGTACAGGAGGAGAAATCCAAAAGGACTTTTGAATTTTAGACCCTCAGGGCTGAAAGGAATATTGAGAGGTCATTTAATCTAGCCCCCTCCCCTCACTGCCCACCTCTGGACGGAACCCCATTGAAAACCTTCTAGAGTGAAACATTTTTAAATCAATCAATCGTATTTATTGAGCGCTTACTGTGTGCAGAGCACTGGACTAAGCGCTTGCGGAGTACAAGTTGGCAACATATAGAGACAGTCCTTACCCAACAGTGGGCTCACAGGCTAGAAGACTTCAAGAGAAATTCAGGTAGACTAGTATACTATAATATGCATGTTGGAACTATAATTATCAATCAATCAATCAATCGTATTTATTGAGCGCTTACTGTGTGCAGATCACTGGACTAAGCGCTTGGGAAGGACAAGTTGGCAACATATAGAGACGGTCCCTACCCAACAGCGGGCTCACAGTCTAGAAGACTTCAAGAGAAATTCAGGTAGACTAGTATACTATAATATGCATGTTGGAACTATAATTGTGTTCTAAAAATATCACTCCTGAGAACAATTACGGTTCATTCATTCATTCAATCATATTTATTGAGCGCTTACTGTGTGCAGAGCACTGGACTAAGCGCTTGGGAAGGACAAGTTGGCAACATATAGAGACGGTCCCTACCCAACAGCGGGCTCACAGTCTAGAAGACTTCAAGAGAAATTCAGGTAGACAAGTATACTATAATACGCATGTTGGAACTCTAATTATGTTCTAAAAATATCACTCCTGAGAACAATTACGGTTCATTCATTCATTCATTCATTCAGTCGTATTTATTGAGCGCTTACTGTGTGCAGAGCACTGGACTAAGAGCTTGGGAAGTACAAATGGGCACCAGATAGAGCTGGTCCCGACCCAACAACGGGCTCACAAGCTAGAAGGGGGAGACAGACAACAAAACAAAACAAGGAGACTGGCTTCTATAGTAATAGTAATTACTATAATCCTGTATGTATATACATACACTATATTATATTACCTAATAATTCCATTACATACAATAAATAATGCATATTGCAATTATAATATATTATAATAATTAATATAATATAATATACCATAATACATAATATAACATAACATAATATATAATATAATATATGATCTATAATATACTATAATATTATATAATATGTAATATAATATAATATAAAATGTAGCATGATAATATAATATAATATAATACAATATAATATAATAGTATGATATGATGTAATATAATATAATATAATTTGATATGATTAATATAATATAATATAATATAATGTAGTGTAATATAATATAATATAACACAAAATAATATAATATAATGTAATATATGATAATATATTTATGTTCGATAATATAATGATATATAATAATATAACATAATTATTGTTATAATATATTATAATTGCAATATGCATTGTGGTATTTATTGAGAGCTTCCTGTGTGAAGAGCACTGTACTAAGCGCTTGGGAAGTACAATTAGGCAACATAGAGAGACGGTCCCGACCCAACAACGGGCTCACAGGCTAGAAAGGGGGAGACGGACAACATTCATTCATTCATATTGAGCGCTGACTGTGTGCAGAGCGCTTCCCGTGTGCCGAGCACTGTACTAAGCGCTTGGGAAGTACAAATCGGCACCAGATAGAGACGGTCCCGACCCAACAACGGGCTCCCAGGCTAGAAAGGGGAGACGGACAATAAAATAAAACACGGAGACAGGCATCAGGAGCGTAGTAGGCAGGCTCATGAGCGCTCAGTGCAGTGCCCGGCACGTAGTACGGTTCCATTAGTGCATTAAAAATGTATTTTAAAACAATAACATCAGAATCGTTTTTTAAAAAAAATGCTGACTTACAAGCTCATCAAAACTCCATGTTCTTTGTAGGGACTGTCTCTATATGTCGCCGACTTGTACTTCCCAAGCGCTTAGTCCAGTGCTCTGCACACAGTAAGCGCTCAATAAATACGATTGATGATGATGATGATTGAATGAATGAATGAATTCAGTACTTTTTGATGGGGCAGTTTTGCCTTGAAACTCTTTACTAACCAAACCTCATTTTCTAATGAAAGGGAATTCCACAGATCATCCCTTTCCCAGACTTCAGTAAAAGAAAATCCATTTAAAGGGTGTAAAACTGAGCCCGTTTCATCTGCATTTTCAGCCTACAAACCATACATCATTTACGGACCGTGTGAAGTTTGACATGTAGAAACCTTGGGAAATTTCAGGGCCGGCAAATATTTTGTGGGGCGGGGGGATTTTATTCCCCTGACGGTCCTACCAGCATCATCTGGATTTTATCGTCCAAGTTCCCAGATTCTTGGCTGAATTGATCCCGCTCCGTTCGGGCCTCGGTCAGCTCCGCGTTGGACAGGGCCAACTGCTTCTCAAGTTCTTCTACCTAAAGGATGAGCAGAAATCAAACAGAAGATGATGTCCTCCGTCACTTAGGGAAAAATAAACGTGGACCCCTGAAGATCAAGACTGTGAGCCCACTGTTGGGTAGGGACCGTCTCTATATGTTGCCAACTTGGACTTCCCAAGCGCTTAGTCCAGTGCTCTGCACACAGTAAGCGCTCAATAAATACGATTGAATGAATGAATCAACAAAGTCCCAGATGCGAAAGTCTGGCCCACAGAGCTCGACGCCTTCCGTCTCCTCTGCGGGGGCAGAAACATTTTTAGTTTTATTTTGGAGATCATTTGAAAGTGCCTTAGTCGGCGGGCCACGTTGGCATCCTCTGCTCTGTAAAACCCTTCCACCTTTGAAATTAGACTGTGAGCCCGCTGTTGGGTAGGGACCGTCTCTCTATGTTGCCAATTTGTACTTCCCAAGTGCTTAGTCCAGTGCTCTGCACACAGTAAGCGCTCAATAAATACAATTGATGATGATGATGATGACTGTATATGTTGCCAACTTGGACTTCCCAAGCGCTTAGTCCAGTGCTCTGCACACAGTAAGCGCTCAATAAATACGATTGATGATGATGATGATGACTGTCTCTATATGTTGCCAACTTGTCCTTTCCAAGCGCTTAGTCCAGTGCTCCGCACACAGTAAGCGCTCAATAAATACGACTGATTGATTGGAAATTGTAACAGGTTGAATGGTAAAGGATTGAATCTAAACTGCACATCCACTCTGTCCGAGGCTTGTAATCCAGTTGGGGGGAACACTGTCGATGATTCATATTCAGTCGTATTTATTGAGCGCTTACTGTGTGTGGAGCACTGTACTAAGCACTTGGGAGAGTACACTATAACAATAACAGCCGCATTCCCTGCCCAAAGTGAGTTTATAGTCTAGAGGGAAAGACAGACATTAATAGAAATAAATAGACCCTTTTAAAATAAATAAAATAAACCCCTCGTCCTCCTCTCCATCCCCCCGTCTTACCTCCTTCCCTTCCCCACAGCACCTGTATAGATGTATATGTTTGTACAGATTTATTACTCTATTTATTTTACTTGCACATATCTATTCTATTTTATTTTGTTAATATGTTTGGTTTTGTTCTCTGTCTCCCCCTTCTAGACTGTGGGCCCGTTGTTGGGTAGGGACCGTCTCTATATGTTGCCAACTTGTACTTCCCAAGCGCTTAGTACAGTGCTATGCACACAGTAAGCGCTCAATAAATACGGTTGATTGATTGATTTTGTTGCCAACCTGACGATCTTCTAAAGCTGAATCTTGTTTTCGGCCTCATCGGACTGTGAATTAAGGGGGAAGGTGAACACTCTTTGAAGTAGAATTTGGTGATGGTGTGGCGAGAGGAGAAGGGCAGAATTGTGCATGGAAGGGAGTTATTGTTTTACCAGTGAATATGGTAAAATTGTGACAATTTCAAAGTTGAACAAATATTGAGTAATTAGAAAATTACTCCCCCTTCTAGACTGTGAGCCCACAGTTGGGTAGGGACTGCCTCTATATGTTGCCAATTTGTACTTCCCAAGCGCTTAGTACAGTGCTCTGCACACGGTAAGCGCTCAATAAATACGATTGAATGAATGAATAGTGAGGTCTAATTGGCTTTGGAAAATAATTTATCCTTTCTAGAGGCGTACAATTTTAGGAGCTGGTCTAGGATTTCAAGTAATGAAGTATTGTGCTTTTATTCTTTGCGTTCATCTCTATCTTTGTTCTCTCGCTCTGTCTTATGCAGTTGTCTATTTGAGGGTCCTCTGTTTTTCTCATTAAGCTGTAGATTTCATTAGGGCAGGGACTGTGTATTTGCTTGGATTTAGTAACTTGCCTCTAGGAGAGAGTCTGTTCTAGTAGAGACCGTGCTCAATAGCTCGACTAAATTTCATCAAACAATAATAATGCAGACATGTTCAAGGAATCGATCAATCGATGGCATTTATTGAGAATTTCCTGTATATATGTATATATGTTTGTACATATTTATTACTCTATTTATTTATTTATTTTACTTGTACATACCTATTCTATTTATTTTATTTTGTCAATATGTTTTGTTTTGTTCTCTGTCTCCCCCTTCTAGACTGTGAGCCCACTGTTGGGTAGGAACTGTCTCTATATGTTGCCAACTTGGACTTCCCAAGCGCTTAGTACAGTGCTCTGCACACGGAAAGTGCTCAATAAATACGATTGATTGATTGATTCCTTCTCTTTTGTAATCTCCTCAGGGCCCAAATCAGTGCTTTGCTCCCAGAAGGTACTTAATAAATGAACAAATGAATGAATGGACCGATCGCTCCAGAGCAAAGTCTGCAAACACATTTCCACAGAGGAAAAAAAAATCCACAGAAAAATGGATAAATATGTTGGGGCCATTTCTGTTGCTTGGAAAGGAAAAGGGTCAATAGAATGAACTGGAAAAGACTGGTTTATTTTCATAGTAGCCCCAACACTTTTCAAGTTACGGAAAGGTACTTAATAAATGAACAAATGAATGAATGGGCCGATCACTCCAGAGCAAAGTCTGCAAACACATTTCCACAGAGAAAAAAAAAAAATCCACAGAAAAATGGATAAATATGTTGGGGCCATTTCTGTTGCTTGGAAAGGAAAAGGGTCAATAAAATGAACTGAAAAAGACCGGTTTATTTTCATAGTAGCCCCAACACTTTTCAAGTTACGGAAAGGTACTTAATAAATGAACAAATGAATGAATGGACCGATCACTCCAGAGCAAAGTCTGCGAACACATTTCCACGGAGAAAAAAAAAATCCACAGAAAAATGGATAAATATGTTGGGGCCATTTCTGTTGCTTGCAAAGGAAAAGGGTCAATAGAATGAACTGGAAAAGACCGGTTTATTTTCACAGTAGCCCCAACACTTTTCAAGCTATGGAACTCAGTCTTGACAGAGAAAAAAAAAATCCACAGAAAAATGGATAAATATGTTGGGGCCATTTCTGTTGCTTGGAAAGGAAAAGGGTCATTCATTCATTCATTCAATCGTATTTATTGAGCGCTTACTGTGTGCAGAGCACTGGACTAAGTGCTTGGGAAGTAGAAGTTGGCAACATATAGAGACGGTCCCTACCCAACAGTGGGCTCACAGTCTAGAAGGGGGAAACAGAGAACAAAACAAAACATAATTAACAGAATAAAATGGATAGAATAAATATGTACAAGTAAAATAAATACATAAATAGAGTAATAAATACCTACAAACGTAGGAAAGAACAGGTCTTTACTCCCCATTTTATAGCAGGGGTAACTAAAGTACAGAGAAGTGAAATGACTTGCCCGAAGTCACGCAGCTGACAGGTGGCGGAGCCAGGACTAGAACCCATGACCTCTGACTCCCAAGCCCGGACAATTTCCATTGAGCCACGCTGCTTCTCTTATTGTCCTCTCCTAAGCGCTCAGTACAGTGCTCTGCACACAGTAAGCGTGCGATAAATACGACAGAATGAATGAAAAGGCGAAGGCTCAGGAGAGGACGGATCGGATGGGGGGATCGACACAGCAGCAACTCATTCTGTTTCACACCCCTACATTCGTTCATTCATTCATTCTGAACGCTTACTGTGTGCAATGCACTGTACTAATTGAATGAATTAATCAATAGAATGAACTGGAAAAGCCCGGTTTATTTTCATAGTAGCCCCAACACTTTTCAAGTTACGGAACTCAGTCTTGACAGAGAAAAAAAAGCCACAGAAAAAATGGATAAATATGTTGGGGCCATTTCTGTTGCTTGGAAAGGAAAAGGGTCAACGGAATGAACTGGAAAAGACCGGTTTATTTTCATAGCCCCAACACTTGACAAGTTACAGAATTCAGTCTTGACTTGAAAAATCTTGTAAATTCAGGCCAAGGTTCATCTTCAATGGATGTTGCTTAGAAAGGAAAAGGGTCTATAGAATGAACTGGAAAAAAACAGTTTATTTTCATAGCCCCAACACTTTACAGGTTACGGAATTCAGTCTTGACTTGAAACTCTTGTCAATTCAGGCCAAGGTTCATCTTGAATAGATTGCCATTCATGGAGGCAATAATAATAATAATAATAATAATAATAATAATAATAATAATAATGGCATACACTGTGAGCCCCCCGTGGGACAACCTGATCACCTTGTAGCCTCCCCAGGGCTTAGAACAGTGCTTTGAACATAGTAAGTGCTTAATAAAATAGATTGCCATTCATGGAGGCAATAATAATAATAATAATGGCATTTATTAAGTGCTTACTATGTGCAAAACACTGTTCTAAGCGCTGGGGAGGCTACAAAGTGATCAGGTTGTCCCATGGGGGGCTCACAGTCTTCATCCCCGTTTTACAGATGAGGGAATTGAGTCACAGAGAAGTGAAGGGACTTGCCCAAAGTCACCCAGCTGACAATTGGCGGAGCCAGGATTTGAACCCATGACCTCTGACTCCAAAGCCCGGGCTCTTTCCACTGAGCCACGCTGCTTCTCTGCAATGACATGCAAACTTCAAGTCACAAAGGCGCTTAACATGGTAAGACTCGAGAGGTTTACTTGGAGGCTATGACCGCATTATTACCCAAATAACGATATACGTAAAGTTGGGAAGAAGTTTTCCTTAAATTTTTTTTTTCCCCATCAACTCACACTTGCTTACACAAAGACCAAAGACCAGGAAAGCAGCAAGAGAATCTATTTATTAGAACATGCCAACCTGCTACGGCACCTTCTAAGGAATAAGGATTTAGATTCTACTTTATCTCATTCAACTTGTACTTCCCAAGCGCTTAGTACAGTGCACACAGTAAGCACTCAATAAATATGATTGATTGATTCATCTGGGCCTGTTCCAAAGATCTTTTCTGAAGACGACGGCTCTTACCAACCATTTGTTCATTCAATCGTATTTATTGAGCGCTTACTGTGTGCAGAGCCCTGTACCAACCAATTCACCAGTGGTATTTATTCGGCACTTACTATGAGCGAAGCACTGTACTAAACGCTTGGGAGAGTACGATGCAACAGAACTAGCAGACAGGTTCCCGGCCCGTGATGAGCTGATGGCCTCGAGGATGATTCTTAGGTGACAGTGTAAGCTTCTTGAGAGCAGAAATCACAGATTCATTCATTCATCCATTCAATCGTATTTATTGAGCGCTTACTGTGTGCAGAGCGCTGTACTAAGCGCTTGGGAAGTACAATTGGCAACATATAGAGACAGTCCCTACCCAACAGTGGGCTCACGAAGGGGGAGACAGAGAACAAAACATATTAACAAAATAAAATAAATAGAATAAATATGTACCAATAAAATAAATAAATAAATAGAGTAATAAATACATACAAACAGATATACCTCTATACAGGTGCTGTTCTGGGAAGGCCTCCTAATATAACAGATCATCACCAATCGTATTTATTGAGCGCTTACTATGTGCAGAGCACTGTACTAAGCGCTTGGGAAGTACAAATTGGCAACATATAGAGACAGTCCCTACCCAACAGTGGGCTCACAGTCTAAAAGATCCTAATTCTATTGTACTCGCCCCAAAAACTAGAGTTTTGAGGCAGTTGGTGCTCAAGAAAAGCTACTGATTGACTCAGAGATTGATGCTTTTCGCCCTCTCTATCTGGATCACTTTCCGAGCGCTTAGTACACTGCTCTGCATACAGTAAGCTCTCAATCAATACGATTGAATCAATGAATGATTCATTCTCTAGAATGACTAGATTCAAGCTCTAGTTTTTGGGGCGAGTACAATAGAATTAGGATCTGTTATATTAGGAGGCCTTCCCAGAACAGCACCTGTATATAGGTACATCTGTTTGTATGTATTTATTACTCTATTTATTTGTTTATTTTATTGGTACATATTTATTCTATTTATTTCATTTTGTTACTATGTTTGGTTTTGTTGTCTGTCTCCCCGTCGTGAGCCCACTGTGGGGTAGGGACTGTCTCTATATGTTGCCAGTTGTACTTCCCAAGTGTACTTCCCCAACCTCTGATTCCCAAGCCCAGGAATTTGCCACTGAGCCACGCCGCTCCGGCCCCAGTTTGGTTCTGAAACAGGAAAAATCAACGGGGGAGGAAGACCGTGGTTTATCTTGGTGGGGAAAAAGTGAAAGTTAAAAAGTAAAGCCAAGGCTACAGCTTCTACTGGTCCAGATTCGCCCGGGGAAAGTCGGGAGGCGGTCCTAAAAACACGGAAAGAATAGAAAAGGCATCATGGAAAAACATTAACAGAAAGGATTTTTTATAAGCTACAATGAAAAATTTCCCTACTCATCCCGTTTTTTTTTCCTGAAAGGAAACATCTGGTTTTATTTTAAAAGAAACAGCATGGCCCAGTGGAAAGAGCACAGGCCTGGGAATCGGAGGACCTGGGTTCTAATCCCAGTTCTACCACTTGTCTGCTGTGTGACCTTGGGCAACTCACTTCACTTCTCTGTGCCTCAAGCCCAGTGTTTGGTACATAGTAAGCACTTAACGAAAACCATTAAAAAAAAAAGTCACCTCAGCTGTGAAATGAGGATTAAGACTTGTGAACCCCATATGGGACACGGCCTGTGCCCAACCTGATTAGCTTGTGTCTACCCCAGTGCTTAGTACAGTGTCTGCCACATAGTAAGCGCTTAAAAAGTCTTCTGAGGACCAGTCTCTCTCTATTTTTTTTTGAATCCAAGTTTTTCAGCTTTAACAGTTCGATCTGCGTGGCTCAGTGGAAAGAGCACAGGCATGGGAGTCAGAGGTCATGGGTTCTAATCCCGGCTCCGCCACTTGTCAGCTGGGTGACTCTGGGCAAGTCACTTCACTTCTCTGGGCCTCAATCAATCAATCAATCAATCATATTTATTGAGCGCTTACTGTGTGCAAAGCACTGGACTAAGCGCTTGGGAAGTACAAGTTGGCAACACACAGGGACGGTCCCTACCCAACAGTGGGCTCACAGTCTAGAAGGGGGAGAACGAGAACCAAACAAAACATATTAACAAAATAAAATAAATAGAATAGATATGTACATAATAATAATAATAATAATGTTGGTATTCGTTAAGCGTTTACTATGTGCAGAGCACTGTTCTAAGCGCTGGGGGGATACAAGGTGATCAGGTTGTCCCACGTGGGACTCACAATCTTAATCCCCGTTTTACAGATGAGGAAACTGAGGCACAGAGAAGTTAGGCGACTTGCCCATAGTCGCACAGCTGACAAATGGCAGAGCCGGGATTCGAACCCATGAGCTCTGACTCCCAAGCCCGTGCTCTTTCCACTGAGCCACGCTGCTTCTCTGTACATGGCCTCAGTGACCTCATCTGTAAAATGGGGATGAAGACTGTGAGCCTCATGTGGAACAACCTGATCACCTTGTAACCTCCCCAGTGCTTAGAACAGTGCTTGGCACATAGTAAGCACTTAACAAATGCCATCATTATCATTATTATTATTATTATGTCATGCTTTAAGCTGGGAATAATATACACTTGCTTCTGAAGGATCTTGGCAGGATGTAAGCTTCACTAACAATGCTCTACATAGTCACCTGAATATTCTGTTGGGAAGTGAAAGCCAGTGAGTGAACATAATAATAATAATAATGATGGCATTTATTAAGCGCTTACTATATGCAAAGCACTGTTCTAAGCGCTGGGGAGGTTACAAGGTCATCAGGTTGTCCCACGGGGGGCTCACAGTCTTCATCCCCCTTTTGCAGATGAGGGAACTGAGGCCCAGAGAAGTGAAGTGACTTGCCCAAAGTCACCCAGCTGACAACTGGCAGAGCTGGGGTTTGAACCCATGACCTCTGACTCCAAGGCCCGGGCTCCTTCTACTGGCTCCGCCACTTGTCAGCTGTGTGACTTTGGGCCAGTCACTTAACTTCTCTGGGCCTCAGTTCCCTCATCTGCAAAATGGGGATTAAAACTGTGAGCCCCCCATGGGACAACCTGATCACCCTGTAACCTCCCCAGTGCTTAGAACAGTGCCTTGCACATAGTAAGCGCTTAATAAATGCTATTATTATTACTATTATTATTACTGTGCCACGCTGCTTCTCATGAGTGTGTATTTCGATCTGTACTCTTTGGGCACTAGGTATTCAATCAATCAATCAATCGTATTTATTGAGCGCTTACTGTGTGCAGAGCACTGGACTAAGCGCTTGGGAAGTCCAAGTTGGCAACAGATAGAGACAGTCCCTACCCAACAGTGGGCTCACAGTCTAGAATGGCCTGCACTTGTAGAGCACTTTTGAGTTTTCCCAGGTGCTTTGTTCGTCATCAATTCCTGATGACAAGTGGCGGAGCCGGGATTTGAACCCATGACCTCTGACTCCAAAGCCCGGGCTCTTTCCACTGAGCCACGCTGCTTGATGCCTGTCTACTTGTTTTGTTGTCTGTCTTCCCGGCTTCTAGACTGTGAGCCTGTAGGGACCGTCTCTATCTGTTGCCCAATTGGACTTTCCAAGCGCTTAGTACAGTGCTCTGCACACAGGAAGTGCTCAGTAAATATGAATGAATGAATATTTATTTATTTTACTTGTACATTTTTACTCTATGTATTTTATTTTGTTAGTATGTTTAGTTTTGTTCTCTGTCTCCCCCTTTTAGACTGTGAGCCCGCTGTTGGGTAGGGACCGTCTCTATACGTTGCCAACTTGGACTTCCCAAGCACTTAGTCCAGTGCTCTGCACACAGTAAGTGCTCAATAAATACGGTTGAATGAATGAATTCCTGGATCTCGTTTTTACCCTCACATTCCCTGTGAGACAGAGTGAGGCAGTTCTTATTATCCCCCCCATCTTACCTCCTTCCCTTCCCCACAGCACCTGTATATATGTATATATGTTTGTACAGATTTATTACTCTATTTATTTATTTATTTTACTTGTACATATCTATTCTATTTATTTTATTTTGTTAGTATGTTTGGTTTTGTTCTCTGTCTCCCCCTTTTAGACTGTGAGCCCACTGTTGGGTAGGGACTGTCTCTATGTGTTGCAAACATGCACTTCCCAAGCGCTTAGTACAGTGCTCTGCACACAGTAAGCGCTCAATAAATACGATTGATGATGATGCTGGGTGACCTTGGACAAGTCCCTTAATGCCTCTGGGCCTCAGTTTACTTCATCTGAAAAATGGGGACTAAGGCTGTGAGCCCCGTGTGAGACAGGGACTGTGACCAACACGGTTTGCCTATGTCCACCCCGGCGCTTAGTTCAGTGCCTTGCACATAATAAGTGCTTAACAAATACCGCAGTTCTTCTTCTTCTTATTTTCTTAATACCATCTTTCAATGTGCTCTAAAATGTAAACCAGAGGCCCGTCAGAATTTATTTGTTTTAATAATAATGATGATGATGTTTGTTAAGAGCTTATTATGTGCCAAGCACTGTTCTAGGCACTGGGGGGAATACAGGCTAATCAGGTTGTCCCACATGGGGCTCACAGTCTTCATCCCCATTTTACAGATGAGATGGTTAAGAGCCCGGGCTTTGGAGTCAGAGGTCATGGGTTCAAATCCCAGCTCCGCCAATTGTCAGCTGTGTGACTTTGGGCAAGTCACTTCACTTCTCTGGGCCTCAGTTCCCTCATCTGGAAAATGGGGATGAAGACTGTGAGTCCCACGTGGGACAACCTGATCACCTTGTATCCCCCCAGCGCTTAGAACAGCGCTTTGCACATAGTAAGTGCTTAACAAGTACCATTATTATTATTAAAATTGGCACCTGCTCTCCTACCAGAACTTCTGATTCATTCAATACGATTGAATGAATCAGGACTTCTGATTCATTCCATACGATTGAATGAATGAATGAATAATAATAATAATGATGGTATTTGTTAAGCACTTACTATTCATTCATTCATTCAATCGTATTTCTTGAGCGCGTACCGTGTGCAGAGCACTGTACTAAGCGCTTGGGCAGTACAAGCTACTATGTACTATATGCAACGCACTGTTCTAAGAGCTGGGGAAGTTACAAGGTGATGAGGTTGTCCCACGGGGGGCTCACAGGCTTCATCCCCATTTTCCAGATGAGGGAACTGAGGCCCAGGGAAGTGAAGTGACTTGCCCAAAGTCACCCGGCTGACAGTTGATGGAGCCGGGATTTGAACCCATGACCTCTGCCTCCAAAGCCTGGGCACTTTCCACTGAGCCACGCTGCTTCTCACGATATAACAGAACTAGCGAGTTTTGTGCTGTTTCTAGCACATCTGGGGAAAGATTTGTTTCTAGCATTTGCCCCAAGCCCTGAAGGGAGCTGCAGGCTTTCCTCTGCCCGCCCTCGATGTCACTGCAGGAGACAAATTACTCTTTGAATAAATAAATTACATCTTTCAGACTGTGAGCCCACTATTGGGTAGGGACCGTCTCTAGATGTTGCCAACTTGTACTTCCCAAGCGCTTAGTCCAGTGCCCTGCACACAGTAAGCGCTCAATAAATACGATTGATGATGATCACGAGAATTTATCCACAAATAACTAATTTATTTATATGAATGTCTTTCTCCCCCTCTAGACCGTTAGCTCGTTGTGGGCAGGGAATGTTTCCGTTTATTGTTATCATCATCATCAGTCGTATTTATTGAGCGCTTACCATGTGCAGAGCACTGTACTAAGTGCTTGGGAAGTACAAATTGGCAACATATAGAGACAGTCCCTACCCAACAGTGGGCTCACAGTCTAAAAACAGTGGGCTCACAGTCTAAAAATATTGTACTCCCCCAGGAGCTTAATACAGTCCTCGGCACATATTCATTCAGTTGTATTTATTGAGCACTTACTGTGCACAGAGGGTTTGGGAGAGTATAATACAACAAAGTTGGTAGATAAGTTCCCTGCCCACAGTGACCGAACAGTCTAGAGGGGGAAGCGTTCAATAAGAGAAGCGCTCTCAATAAGAGAGATCGCTAGAGAGATCATTCAATTGTATTTATTGAGCGCTTACTGTGTGCAGAGCACTGTACTAAGCGCTTGGGAAGTACAAATCGGCAACATATAGAGCCGGTCCCTACCCAACAACGGGCTCACATTCACGGTATCCAGGGGCTTTACAGATGAGGAGCATCTGGAAATGCACGGTAACCGGCGGTTTTAGAGAAGCAGCGTGGCTCAGTGGAAAGAGCACGGGCTTTGGAGTCAGAGGTCATGGTTTGTACATATTGATTCTATTTATTATATTTTGTTAATAGAATTTTATTATATAATAAAAAATTATAATTTACAAATTACATTTGTTGATATAATTTTATTATATATATTTTGCCTGCCTCCCCCTTCTAGACTGAGAGCCCGCTGTTGGGTAGGGACCGTCTCTAGATGTTGCCAACTTGGACTTCCCAAGCGCTTAGTACAGTGCTCTGCACACAGTAAGTGCTCAATAAGTACGATTGCATGAATGGGTTCAAATCCCGGCTCCGCCAATTGTGACTTGGGCAAGTCACTTCACTCCTCTGTGCCTCAGTTCCCTCATCTGTAAAATGGGGATTAAGATTGCGAGCCCATGTGGGACAACCTGATCACCTTGTAACCTCCCCAGCGCTTAGAACAGTGCTTTGCACATAGTAAGCGCTTAATAAATGCCATCATCATTATTATTCATTCATTCATGAATGAATGTGAGCCCACTGTTGGGTAGGGACTGTGTCTATATGTTGTCAACTTGGACTTCCCAAGCGCTTAGTCCAGTGCTCTGCACACAGTAAGCGCTCAATAAATACGATTGATTGATTGATTGATTCTCCTACCTGGCTCCGAGGGACTTCTTGGACGGGAGACCATTAGGGTAGCGTGAAGAAAGTACAGCGACCCTAGCCGGAGGCCTAGACAACCATTAATGGGGCCCTGAGGTTAGTAAATATCCCTCCCTTGGGAGTCAGAAGGACCTGGGTTCTAATCCCGGCTCTACCACGTGCCTGCTGGGCGACCTAAGACAAGTCGCTTCACTTCTCTGGGCCTCAGTTACCTCCTCTGTCAAATGGGGATTCTCAATACCTGGCCTTCCTACTTGGATTGTGAATCCTGTGTGAGACGGGGATTGTGTCACTGGATTATCTTGTATCTTCCCCATTCATTCATTCATTCATTCATTCATTCTTTCAATCGTATTTATTGAGCGCTTACTTTGGGCAGAGCATGAGCCCACTGTTGGGTAGGGACCGTCTATGTTGCCAACTTGTACTTCCCAAGCGCTTAGTACAGAGCTCTGCACACAATAAGCGTTCAATAAATACGACTGAAAGAATGAATGGTGAAGGCGAGGAGGCGGTTGTTTAACAGTGCTTTGCACGTAGTAAGCGCTTAACAAATGCCATCATTATTATTATTATTATTGTTATTATTATTATTATTATTATTATTAAGTGGAAGGCAAGAGACACACTAAGCTTCCATCTGGGGCCAAAATGTAGCAATGGGATTAATTTGGAGAAACCTGCGCTGACTGAAAAATGGTGACAAAAGACCTGTCAATCAATCAATCAATCATATTTATTGAGCGCTTACTGTGTGCAGAGCACTGTACTAAGCGCTTGGGAAGTCCAAGTTGGCAGCATATGGAGACAGTCCCTACCCAACAGTGGGCTCACAGTCTAAAAGAAGAAACGGCCTCTATTTTCAAGGAGTGCAGTCAGCATTCGAAAGGTAGAGGCTGCGGCGTTAGATCATATTTAGAACAGTGCTTTGCACATAGTAAGCGCTTAACAAATGCCATCATCATTATTATTATTATTATTGTTATATTTAGAGAGGCTCAAACTAATTATTAAATTACCGCGGAAAATTCCGGTTTATTTTCCAACTCCGAGGAAACTGAGCATTCAAACTAGGGACCGTCTCTATACGTTGCCGACTTGTATTTCCCAAGCGCTTAGTCCAGTGCTCTGCACACAGTAAGCGCTCAATAAATACGGCTGAATGAATGAGTGAAAGAATCCCAGGAAATCTGTTGGGTCTATTCAATCAATCAATCAATCAATCGTATTTATTGAGCGCTTACTGTGTGCAGAGCACTGTACTAAGCGCTTGGGAAGTCCAAGTTGGCAGCATATAGAGACAGTCCCTACCCAACAGTGGGCTCACAGTCTAAAAGAAGAAACGGCCTCTATTTTCAAGGAGTGCAGTCAGCATTCGAAAGGTAGAGGCTGCGGCGTTAGATCATATTTAGAACAGTGCTTTGCACATGGTAAGCGCTTAACAAATGCCATTATTATTATTATTATTATTATTATATTTAGAGAGGCTCAAACTAATTATTAAATTACCGCGGAAAATTCAGGTTTATTTTCCAACTCCGAAGAAACTAGGGACCGTCTCTATATGTTGCCGACTTGTACTTCCCAAGCGCTTAGTCCAGTGCTCTGCACACAGTAAGCGCTCAATAAATACGGCTGAATGAATGAGTGAAGGAATCCCAGGAAATCTGTTGGGTCTCTTCCCCGCTCCAAGTTACTCTCTACTTAAACGGCTACTCTACTCTCTACTTCTTGTCAGCTGTGTGACTTTGGGCAAGTTACTTCCCTTCTCTGGGCCTCAGTTCCCTCATCTGTAAAATGGGGATGAAGGCTGTGAGCCCCACGTGGGACAACCTGATCGCCTTGTATATCCCCAGCGCTTAGAACAGTGTTTTGCACATAGTAAGCGCTTAATAAATGCCATTATTATTAATAAACAGAACCACATTAATATTTAAAACCCCGCCAAGTAACCGGGCAATCAGCAGAGGAAAAGCGCAAACTGGGGCAAAAACAGAAGAAGAAATGTAAATTACAGCTGAGTTATGCTGGAGGTTTTTGAGCTGCTTTTTTATGGTTTCCTGCTTTTTAAGTCTGGAATAATCTCAGAACGAGGCCTGAAGATGATTGCTCATCTGTGGGAGCTATTTTTGATTCCCCCTGTGGCATCCCGAGATTTGATTTCCACATCCAACGTTCACCCGGCCAAAATGTCAAGTTGTTTATTTTAGGTAAGATCAAAATGCCGCTCTGACGGTACGGCTGTGCATACTGTGCAGATATAAATAATACTGCGGAGAGTTTTTAAGTCAAACAGCATTTCTACATAAACTCGGCAGTTTTAAGATGCAGTAAGTGACCCTGATTAAATGCACTTGTGGAGACTCTCAAATGACGTTTCAAATGTTTAAAATAATAATAATAACAATAATAATAATAATAATAATAATGGCATTGCAAAGTAATGCAAAGCACTGTTCTAAGTGCTGGGGAGTTTTCAAGGTGATCGGGTTGTCCCACGTGGGGCTCACAGTCTTAATCCCCATTTTACAGATGAGGGAACTGAGGCCCAGAGAAGTGAAGTGACCTGCCCAAAGTCACCCAGCTGACAAGTGGCGGAGGTGGGATTTGAACCCATGACCTCTGACTCCAAAGCCCGGGCTCTTTCCACTGGGGGATTCTCAACGCCGCAATTCTCTGAGGATTTTTCCGTCGTATTAAAATATAACACTTGAAGAGAGATTTAGATCAATACTGAATCTCATTTGGGATTAATCTGCATGGAATCCAAATGATGGTTTTGAGGCTCTCTTTTTATTTCTTGGAGCTTACTTGAAAAAGACAGGTTTTGGTTTTCTTCTAATCAATCAATCAATCATATTTATTGAGCGCTTACTGCATGCAGAGCACTGTACTAAGCGCTTGGGAAGTACAAGTTGGCAACATATAGAGACGGCCCCTACCCAATGGTACTTGTTCAGCGCTTACTATGTGCCAGGCACTGTGCTAAGCGCTGGACTAGATACAAGTTAATCAGGTTGGACACAGTCCCCGTCCCCCATGGGGCTCACAGTCTAGGTTGAAGGGAAGAGGAATCCCATTTTACGGATGAGGTAACTGAAGTCAAGTCAGAGAAGTCAAGTTTCTTGCCCAAGGTCACACAGCAGACAAGGGGCAGAGCCCCATGCTGTTTCATTCATTCATTCATTCATTCATTCAATAGTATTTATTGAGTGCTTACTGTGTGCAGAGCACTGGACTAAGCACTTGGGAAGTACAATCAATCAATCAATCAGTCGTATTTATTGAATGCTTACTGTGTGCACAGCACTGGACTAAGTGCTTGGGAAGTACAATCAATCAATCAATCAATCAATCATATTTATTGAGTGCTTACTGTGTGCAGAGCACTGTACTAAGCGCTTGGGAAGTACAAGTACAAGTTGGCCTTTCCTCTAGGCCATGCTGCTTCCCACACTGCTCTGAATCTCTGATTTCTGAGTGGGAACCAAATTTGAGCCCACTGTTGGGTAGGGGCTGTCTCTATATGTTGCCAACTTGTACTTCCCAAGCGCTTAGTCCAGTGCTCTGCACACAGTAAGCGCTCAATAAATACGATTGATTGATTGATTTGACAAAATGCCTCCTTCTGCCCGCTGAATAAGATTTCAAAGCACAACGATCCTTTAAGAAAACCCATTTGCCCCGGTATTAGCGGTTCGACGAGAAGCCGCGTAGTCCAGTGGAAAGGCTTTCTAGCCTGTAAGCCCGTTGTTGGGCCTCTATATGTTGCCAACTTGGACTTCCCAAGCGCTTAGTCCAGTGCTCTGCACACAGTAAGCGCTCAATAAATACAATCAATTGATTGATTGATTTGACAAAATGCCTCCTTCTGCCCGCTGAATAAGATTTCAAAGCACAACGATCCTTTAAGAAAACCCATTTGACCCAATATTAGTGGTTCGACGGAGAAGCCGCGTAGTCTAGTGGAAAGGCTTTCTAGACTGTTAGCTCATTGTTGGGCCTCTATATGTTGCCAACTTGGACTTCCCAAGTGCTTAGTCCAGTGCCCTGCACACAGTAAGCACTCAATAAATACGATTGATTGATTGATTTGACAAAATGCCTCCTTCTGCCCCGCTGAATAAGATTTCAAAGTACAACGATCCTTTAACAAAACCCATTCGACCCGGTATTAGCAGTTCGACGGAGAAGCCGCGTAGTCTAGTGGAAAGGCTTTCTAGCCTGTAAGCCCGTTGTTGGGCCTCTATATGGACTTCCCAAGCGCTTAGTACAGTGCTCTGCACACAGTAAGCGCTCAATAAATACAACTGAATGAGTGAATATGAATGAATGAATGAAAGACCGTGGGTCTGGGAGTTGGAAGACGCGGGTTTTAATCCCAGCTCCACCTCTCCCCCGTTGCGTGACCTTGGACAAGTCGCTTGACTCCCTCCGTCCCTCAGTTTCCTCATCTGTAAAATGGGGATTAGATACCTCCGCTTCCTCCCCCCCGGTCTGTGAGCCCTGTGTGGGACAGGGACTGTGTCTGACCGGATTATTTTGGATGTGCCGCAGTGCTCGGTCCAGTGCTTGACGTGCAATAAGCATTTGACAAATACCACAATTCCGATTACGGTATGAATGTGTTTCTGCCACAGTGCTCAGTACAGTGCTCGACACGCAGGAAGCGCTCAACAAACACCACAATTGTGATTTCGAACCGAAGCCGACACTCAAGTCGAAGCCCACCTTGTCCTCGGAGATCCTTTTGGTTTCCCTTAATTCAGAGCGCAGCTGAGAAACCGTAGACTCCAGTTCGCTGAGCTGACGCATGTAGAGTGAATTCTGGTTCCTCGCTTGGTCTCTGGGAAGGATTTAGACGAGGAAAAGCAAGCAAAACGCAAACCAAAGATTACCCAAACAGGACCTCATCAATCGTATTTCGTCAATCGTATTTATTGAGCGCTTCCTGTGCGCAGAGCACTGGACTAAGCGCTTGGGAAGTCCAAGTTGGCAACATCTAGAGACGGTCCCTACCCCACAACGGGCTCACAGTCTAGAAAGGGGAGACAGACGACAAAACAAAACATGTGGACGGGTGTCAAGTCATCAGAACAAATAGAAATAAAGCTCGATGCACATCATTAACAAAATAAATAGAATAGTAAATATGGACAAGTAAAATGAATAGAGTCATAAATCTTTACAAACATATATTGTCAGATGTGTGACTTTGGGCAAGTCACTTAACTTCTCTGTGCCTCAGTTACCTCATCTGTAAAATGGGAATTAATCAATCAATCAATCAATCAATCAATCATATTCATTGAGCGCTTACTGTGTGCAGAGCACTGTACTAAGCGCTTGGGAAGTCCAAGTTGGCAGCATATAGAGACGGTCCCTACCCAACAATCAATCGATCAATCAATCAATCGTATTTATTTAGCGCTTACTGCGTGCAGAGCACTGTACTAAGCACTTGGGAAGTCCAAGTTGGCAACATCATCAATCATCATCAGTCGTATTTATTGAGCGCTTACTGTGTGCAGAGCACTGTACTAAGCGCTTGGGAAGTACAAGTTGGCAACATATAGAGACAGTCCCTACCCAACAGTGGGCTCACAGTCTAGAAGGGGGAGACAGATGACAAAACAAAACATATTAACAAAATAAAATAAATAGAATAGCCATGTACAAGTAAAATAAATAGAGTAATAAATACGTACAAACATATATACCTATATACAGGAAGTTCTCAATAAATGCCATCGATTCTAGACTGTGAGCCCACTGTTGGGTAGGGACCGTCTCTATATGTTGCCAACTGGGACTTCCCAAGTGCTTAGTACAGTGCTCTGCAAACAGCAGGCGCTCAATAAATATTATTGAGTGAATGAGTGCTTAGTACAGTGCTCTGCACCCAGGAAGTGCTTAATACATATGACCAAACGAATAACAATAATGATTATGGTAGGGACTGTCTCTATATGTTGCCAACTTGGACTTCCCAAGCGCTTAGTCCAGTGCTCTGCACACAGTAAACACTCCATAAAATACGATTGATTGATTGATTGATCGATTGCTTGAACACGTCTGCAGCATTATCGTCTTACGAAATTTAGTCGAGCTATTGAGCACGGTCTCTACTAGAACAGACTCTCTCCTAGAGGGAAGTTACTAAATCCAGACCCCCAGGATAAATACGATTATAGATTGATTGATTGCACACATCTGCAGCGTTATCGTTTTATGAAACTTAGTCGAGCTATTGAGCACGGTCTCTACTAGAACAGACTCTCTCCTAGAGGGAAGTTACTAAATCCAGACCCCGAGGATAAATACGATTGATTGATTGATTGATTGATCGATCGCTTGAACACGTCTGCAGCGTTATCGTTTTATGAAATTTAGTCGAGTTATTGAGCACAGTCTCTACTACTACAGACTCTTTCCTAGAGGGAAGTTACTAAATCCAGACCCCCAGGATAAATACGATTGATTGATTGATTGATCGATCGCTTGAACACGTCTGCAGCGTTATCGTTTTATGAAATTTAGTCGAGCTATTGAGCACGGTCTCTACTAGAACAGACTCTCTCCTAGAGGGAAGTTACTAAATCCAGACCCCCAGGATAAATATGATTGATTGATTGATCGATCGACTGCTTGAACACGTCTGCAGCGTTATCGTTTTATGAAACTTAGTCGACCTATTGAGCACGGTCTCCACTAGAACAGAATCTCTCCTAGAGGGAAGGTACTAAATCCAGACCCCGAGGATAAATACGATTGATTGATTGATCGATCGCTTGAACACGTCTGCAGCGTTATCATTTTATGAAATTTAGTCGAGCTATTGAGCACGGTCTCTACTAGAACAGACTCTCTCCTAGAGGGAAGTTACTAAATCCAGAACCCGAGGATAAATACGATTGAACACATCTGCGGCGTTATCGTTTTATGAAATTTACTCGAGCTATTGAGCACGGTCTCTACTAGAACAGACGACTCTCTCCTAGAGGGAAGTTACTAAATGCAGACCCCAAGGATAAATACGATTGATTGATTGGTTGATCGATCGCTTGAACACGTCTGCAGCGTTATCATCTTATGAAACTTAGTCGAGCTATTGAGCACGGTCTCTACTAGAACTGACTCTCTCCTAAAGGGAAGTTACTAAATCTAGACCCCAGAGGAGAAATACGATTGATTGATTGATTGATCGATTGCTTGAACACGTCCGCAGCATTATCGTTTTATGAAATTTAGTCGAGCTATTGAGCACGGTCTCTACTAGAACAGACTCTCTCCTAGAGGGAAGTTACTAAAGCCAGACCCCGAGGATAAATACGATTGATTGATTGATTGATTGATCAATCGCTTGAACACGTCTGCAGCGTTATCGTTTTATGAAATTTAGTCGAGCTATTGAGCACGGTCTCTACTAGAACAGACTCACTCCTAGAGGGAAGTTACTAAATCCAGACCCCGAGGATAAATACGATTGATTGATTGATTGATTGATTGAACACGTCTGCAGCGTTATCATTTTATGAAACTTAGTCGAGCTATTGAGCACGGTCTCTACTAGAACAGACTCTCTCCTAGAGGGAAGTTACTAAATCCAGACCCCCAGGATAAATACGATTGATTGATTGATCGATCGCTTTTGCAGCGTTATCGTTTTATGAAACTTAGTCGAGCTATTGAGCACGGTCTCTACTAGAACAGACGACTTTCTCCTAGAGGGAAGTTACTAAATCCAGAGACCGAGGATAAATACGATTGATTGATTGGTTGATGGATCGCTTGAACACGTCTGCAGCGTTATCGTTTTATGAAACTTAGTCGAGCTATTGAGCACGGTCTCTACTAGAACAGACTCTCTCCAAGAGGGAAGTTACTAAAGCCAGACCCCGAGGATAAATATGAATGATCGATTGATTGATTGAACACATCTGCAGCATTATCGTTTTATGAAATTTAGTCAAGCTATTGAGCACGGTCTCTACTAGAACAGACTCTCTCCTAGAGGGAAGTTACTAAATCCAGACCCCCAGGATAAATACGATTGATTGATTGATCGATCGCTTCTGTAGCGTTATCGTTTTATGAAATTTAGTCGAGCTATTGAGCACGGTCTCTACTAGAACAGACTCTCTCCTAGAGGGAAGTTACTAAATCCAGACCCCGAGGATAAATACGATTGATTGATTGATTGATTGATTGAACACGTCTGCAGCATTATCGTCTTATGAAATTTAGTCGAGCTATTGAACACGGTCTCTACTAGAACAGACTCTCTCCTAGAGGGAAGTTACTAAATCCAGATCCCGAGGATAAATACAATTGATTGATTGGTTGATCAATCACTTGAACATGTCTGCAGCGTTATCGTTTTATGAAACTTAGTCGACCTATTGAGCACGGTCTCTACTATAACAGACGACTCTCTCCTAGAGGGAAGTTACTAAATCCAGACCCCGAGGATAAATACGATTGATTGATTGATTGAACATGTCTGCAGCATTATCGTTTTATGAAACTTAGTCGACCTATTGAGCACGGTCTCTACTAGAGCAGACGACTCTCTCCTAGAGGGAAGTTACTAAATCCATACGCGGAGGATACCTACTGAATGATGGCCATTTGACTCTGGAAGCTTTGAGCCCGGCCGTGAGCACTGTTGGCTTTTTCGGTGAGTTCGGCCACCTCCAATTTGTGCTCACTCACCAGCTGCTCGATTCTGGAAGAAAACGTCACGGTTAGGGTTATGGACTGGACTCCCTCCACCACCCCGACAGCTGCAAGACCCCCCCGCTCTCCCCACCTTCCAAGCCTCATCAAGGTGGCGTCTCCTCCGAGAGGACTTCCCCGCTTAAGCCCTCTTTTCCCCCCCTTGATAATAATAATAACAATAATAATAATGGCATTTTGTTAAGCGCTTACTATGTGCGAAGCACCGTTCTAAGAGCTGGGGAGGTTACAAGGTGATCAGGTGGTCCCACGGGGGGCTCACAGTCTTCATCCCCATTTTCCAGATGAGAGAACGGAGGCCCAGAGAAGTGAAGTGACTTGCCCAGGGTCACACAGCAGACGGGATTCGAACCCATGACCTCTGACTCCTAAGCCCGGGCTCTTTTCACTAAGTCACACTACTTCTCATCTCACCCTTCTGCGTCGTCTACGCCTTTGGATCGGAGACCGCTGGGCATTTGCTATTCAAGCCCACCGAGCTTAGGTACGCAACTCTACACTTATGTATACATCTTTAAATTATATATTATAAATTGCGTTATCATATCTATTATAAATGTCTATAGTATCAATCATATTCATTCATTCAATCGTATTTATTGAGCACTTGCTGTGTTACTGGACTATGTGCTTAGGGTACGCATCTCTACACTTATGTATAGATCTTTAAATTATATATTATAAATTGCATAATTATATCTATTATGAATGTCTATAGTATAAATCATATTCATTCATTCAATCGTATATATATATATACATTCAATTATATATATTATATGTAATATATATTAATTCATTCATTCCATTGTCCTTATTGAGCGCTTCCTGTGTTCATAGAGTAATAATGTAATTATCATATGATAATATAATATATAATATATGATATAATATTATATAATAATATTATAATATATTATATATAGTGTATATTATAAATGTCTATAATATAAATCACATTCATTCATTCAATCGTATTTATTGAGCTCTTACTGTGTTAGTGGGCTAAGCACTTGGGGTACGCATCTTTATACTTATGCATAGATCTTTAAATTATATATTATAAATTGCGTAATCATATATATTATAAATGTCTATAGTATAAATCGTATTCATTCATTCAATCGTATTTATTGAGCGCTTACTGTGTTACTGGACTAAGCGCTTGGGGTACGCATCTTTACACTTATGAATAGATCTTTAAATTATATATTATAAATTGCGTAATTATATATACTATAAATGTCTATAGTACAAATCACATTCATTCATTCAATCGCATTTATTGAGCACTTACTGTGTTACTGGACTAAGCGCTTGGGGTACGCATCTGTACACTTACGTATAGATCTTTAAATGATATATTATAAATTGCATAATTATATATATTATAAATGTCTATAGTATAAATCATATTCATTCATTCAATCGCATTTATTGAGCGATTACTGTGTTACTGGACTAAGCGCTTGGGGTACGCATCTCTACACTTATGTATAGATCTTTAAATTATATATGATAAACTGCGTAATTATATATATTATAAATGTTTCTATTATAAATCATATTCATTCATTCAATTGTATTTATTGAGTGCTTACTGTGTTACTGGACTAAGCGCTTGGGAAGTCGAAGTCGGCAACATAGAGAGACGGTCCCTACCCAACAGCGGGCTCACAGTCTAGGAGGGAGACAGACAACAAAACAAAACATGTGGACAGGTGTCAATATATTATTCTATAAATGGCAAATCATTTAGATACTATAATGACATGGTATTTCATATCATAATATGATATATCATATGATACACGATATTATAGATTATTACATTATGTATTAATATAGTATATATATATATAATAATATATTTTATTATAATGTAATAATTCTATTATTATCTGTACACAGGAAGTGCTCAATAAATACAATTGAATGGATGAAGTAATATATTATATTAATTATAATATATTAATATCGACACGTTAATAATATATTATATATATATAATGAGAAGCAGCGTGGCTCAGTGGAAAGAGCCCGGGCTTTGGAGTCAGAGGTCACAGGTTCAAATCCCAGCTCCGACACTTGTCAGCTGTGTGACTTTGGGCAAGTCGCTTCACTTCTCTGCGCCTCAGTTCCCTCATCTGTCAAATGGGGATGAAGACTGTGAGCCCCACATGGGACAACCTCATCACCTTGTATCCCCCCCAGCGCTTAGAACCGTGCTTTGCACATAGTAAGCGCTTAACAAATACCATCATTATTATTATATATTGTACAATTATAAATTATATATTATATCATCTATCAACAAATAAACAGTAAATTAGATTGTGAATTATAAACTACCTGTTTATAATACATATAAATAGTATTTATTATATTATGTATTATTGATTAAATTTATTAATAATGATAATAATGGCATTTGTTAAGCGCTTACTATGTGCCAAGCACTGTTCTAAGCACTGGGGTGATAATAATAATAATATATATGCTCTGGACACAGGAAGCGCTCAATAAATACGATTGAATGAATGACTATAATAATAATGAATGACTATAATAATAACAATAATGGCATTTATTAAGTGCTTACTATGTGCCAAGCACTGTTCTAAGTGCTGGGAGTTTACAAGATGATCAGGTTGTCCCACATGGGGCTCACAGTCTTAATCCCAGCTAATTAGTACAGTGCTCTGGACGCAGGAAGCGCTCAATAAATACGATTGAATGAATGACTATAATAATAATAATGGCATTTATTAAGCGCTTACTATGTGCAAAGCACTGTTGTAAGCGCTGGGAGTTTACAAGATGACCAGGTTGTCCCACATGGGGCTCACAGTCCTAAACCCTGCTAATTAGTACAGTGCTCTGGACACAGGAAGCGCTCAATAAATACGATTGAATGAATGACTATCATAATAATAATAATAATGGTATTTATTAAGCGCTTACTATGTGCCAAGCACTGTTCTAAGCGCTGGGAGTTTACGAGATAATAATAATAATAACGGCATTTATTAAGCGCTTACTGTGTGCCAAGCACTGTTCTAAACGCTGGGGAGTTTACAAGATGATCAGGTTGTCCCACATGGGGCTCACAGTCCTAATCCCTGCTAATTAGTACAGTGCTCTGGACACAGGAAGCGCTCAATAAATACGATTGAATGAATGACTATAATAATAATAATAATGGCATTTATGAAGCACTTACTATGTGCAAAGCACTGTTGTAAGCGCTGGGAGTTTACAAGATGATCAGGTTGTCCCACATGGGGCTCACAGTCCTAAACCCTGCTAATTAGTACAGTGCTCTGGACACAGGAAGCGCTCAATAAATACGATTGAATGAATGACTATAATAATAATAATAATGGTGTTTATTAAGCGCTTACTATGTGCCAAGCACTGTTCTAAGCGCTGGGAGTTTACGAGATAATAATAATAATAACGGCATTTATTAAGCGCTTACTATGTGCCAAGCACTGTTCTAAGTGCTGGGGAGTTTACAAGATGATCAGGTTGTCCCACATGGGGCTCACAGTCCTAATCCCTGCTAATTAGTACAGTGCTCTGGACACAGGAAGCGCTCAATAAATACGATTGAATGAATGACTATAATAATAATAATAATGGCATTTATGAAGCACTTACTATGTGCCAAGCACTGTCCTAAGCGCTGGGGAGTTTACAAGATGATCAGGTTGTCCCACATGGGGCTCACAGTCCTAAACCCTGCTAATTAGTACAGTGCTCTGGACACAGGAAGTGCTCAATAAATACGATTGAATGAATGACTATAATAATAATAATGGCATTTACTAAGCGCTTACTATGTGCAAAGCACTGTTCTAAGCGCTGGGAGTTTGCAAGATGATCAGGTTGTCCCACATGGGGCTCACAGTCCTAAACCCTGCTAATTAGTACAGTTCTCTGGACACAGGAAGCGCTCAATAAATACAATTGAATGAATGACTATAATAATAATAATAATAATAATGGCATTTATTAAGCGCTCACTATGTGCAAAGCACTGTTCTAAGCGCTGGGAGTTTACAAGATAATAATAATAATAATAATAATAATAATGGCATTTATTAAGCGCTTACTGTGTGCCAAGCACTGTTCTAAGCACTGGGGAGGTTACAAGATGATCAGGTTGTCCCATATGGGGCTCACAGTCCTAATCCCTGCTAATTAGTACAGTGCTCTGGACACAGGAAGCGCTCAATAAATACGATTGAATGAAATGAATGAATGAATATAATAATAATAATAATAATAATAATAATGCACTTATTAAGCGCTTACTATGTGCCAAGCACTGTTCTAAGCGCTGGAGAGGTTACAAGGTGACCAGGTTGTCCCACATGGGGCTCACAGTCTTAATCCCCGCTAATTAGAAAACACTTAATAAGACTGTGAGCCCACTGTTGGGTAGGGACTGTCTCTATATGTTGCCAACTTGTTCATTCAATCATTCAATCGTATTTATTGAGCGCTTACTGTGTGCAGAGCACTGTACTAAGCGCTTGGGAAGTACAAGTTGGATGGCAAAAGGGGTGAAGTGTGCCCTGCTTAAATGAAACTGCACTTCTCACATGAGATATACAGAACTGTGAAAAATAAGTGATCTTAGAAGCATCCTTCATCCTGTGTAAATTTTGTTGGCAAGTACCCTTATATTAAACTGCTTTAAAAGCATAAAAGCTAAATGACTTTGCTGTACGTTTGTGACTGAGTGAAACCATTCCTGTTTCTCTAGAGATTTCCCAATTTTCTTTCAAAATAAATATACTATCGCGATGATTCATGACGATATATTATTAAGGCAGTTCACACTAAAATACACGCTACGAGGCCATTAAATTGAATGTTCGCATTCAAACTTACTAGCGCCTAGTCCAGTGCTCTGCACACAGTAAGCGCTCAATAAATACGATTGGTTGATTGATCGATGACCCCTGATTGACCGCAAACTTACACTTCATGGGCGAGCAGAGGGTCAGGGAACGTGCCTGCCGACCTCCGCTGTGCCGACTTCATCCAGGCACTTAGCACAGCGCTCTGCACACAGTGAGCGCTCAATAAATAGGACTGCAGTAGGGTCTTACCTCTCTTGGTGTTGCTGAAGGAGCAGCTGCACTTTGTCCTGCGATTCGTTCTGCAGTGATTCCAGTTGCTCTGCCACCTGGATTAGCCCGGAATAGGATGCGGAAGTGGAAAATCGGGGACAAATCCTGCTTTCTCCAACTTTAAGGAATCAGATCCGCGGGGTCGGACGGCCTGAGGCCCTGCGGGCCCCTAGCCCTTTCTCAGAGGCCACTGAGGACCGGGAAATGGGTCTATTATAGTAGTTATATAATATATGAGTTATATTATTATATATAATATATACATTATATATTATTATATAATATATTAGTTATATTATCATTATATTATACTAGTGGAGCAGCGTGGCTCAGTGGAAAGAGCCCGGGCTTTGGAGTCAGAGGTCAGGGGTTCAAATCCCGGCTCCGCCACTTGTCAGCTGTGTGACTTTGGGCAAGTCACTTCACTTCTCTGGGCCTCAGTTGCCTCATCTGTCAAATGGGGATGAAGACTGTGAGCCCCCCGTGGGACAATCTGATCACCTTGTAACCTCCCCAGCGCTTAGAACAGTGCTTTGCACATAGTAAGCGCTTAATAAATGACATTATTATTATTATTATTATTAGTGTTATATTACTTCTTTCCTTCCTTCATTCGTCCGATCCTATTTACTGAGAGCTTACTGAGCACCTGGGAGAGTGCTCAATACAACAGAACAGATCCGGTCCCTGCCCACAACGAGCTTACAGTCCAGGGCGGAGAAGGAAATCAATCCCGTTGTTGGGCAGGGACCGTCTCTATCTGTTCATTCATTCCTTCAATCGTATTTATTGAGCGCTTACTGTGTGCAGGGCACTGGACTAAGCGCTTGGGAAGGACAAGCTTGGGAAGTATCAGAGAAGCAGCATGGCTCGGCGGAAAGAGCCCGGGCTTTGGAGTCAGAGGTCATGGGTTCAAATCCCAGCTCCGCCAGTTGTCGGCTGTGTGACTTTGGGCAAGTCACTTCACTTCTCTGTGCCCCAGTTCCCTCATCTGTAAAATGGGGATGAAGACTGGGAGCCCCACGTGGGACAACCTGATCACCCTGTATCCTCCCCAGTGCTTAGAACAGTGCTTTGCACATAGTGAGCGCTTAACAAATGCCAATTATTATTATGAGAAGCAGTGTGGCGCAGTGGAAAGAGCCCGGGCTTTGGAGTCGGAGGTCATGGGTTCCAATCCCGGCCCCGCCACTTGTCAGCTGTGTGACTTTGGGCAAGTCACTTAACTTCTCTGTGCCTCAGTTCCCTCATCTGCAAAACGGGGGTGAAGACTGTGAGCCCCCCGTGGGGCAACCTGATCACCTTGTAACCTCCCCAGCGCTTAGAACAGTGCTTTGCACATAGTAAGCTCTTAATAAATGCCATCAAAAAAAAAGTACACATTGGCAACATATAGAAACGGTCCCTACCCAACAGCGGGCTCACAGTCTAGAAGAGCAGGCTTGTTGCCAACTTGTACTTCCCGAGCGCTTAGTACAGTTCTCTGCACACAGTCGGCGCTCAATAAATACGATTCAACGAATGAATGAATACAAATAAATAAATGACAGATATCTACGTAAATGCTGTGGAGCTGGGACGAAAAAAGGAGCGGGAGAAGAGGAAAGGGCGGGCTTAGTCAAGGAAGGCCTCTTGGAGGAGATGTTATAATGTACTCTCCCAAGTGCTAAGTACGTTGCTTTGCACACCGCAAGCGCTCAATAAATACGATAATAATAATAATGGTATTTATTAAGCGCTTACTATGTGCCGAGCACTGTTCTAAGCGCTGGGGAGGTTACAAGGTGATCAGGTTGTCCCACCGGGGGCTCACAGTCTTCATCCCCATTTGACAGATGAGGGAACTGGGGCAGAGACTAATAATAATAATAATAACAATGGCATTTATTAAGCAGTTACTATGTGCCAAGCACTGTTCTAAGCGCTGGGGAGGTTACAAGGTGATCAGGTTGTCCCACGGTGGGGCTCACAGTCTCAATCCCCATTTTCCAGATGAGGTCACTGAGGCCCAGGGAAGCGAAGTGACTTGCTCAAAGTCGCACAGCTGACAATTAGCGGAGCGGAGAAAATGGGGATTGAGACTGCGAGCCCCACACGGGACAGGGACAGTGTCCAACCTGATTTGCTTGCCCCCACCCCAGCGCTTAGTACAGTGCCTGGCTCATAGTAGAGCTTAATAATAATAATAATAATAATAATGGCATTTATTAAGCAGTTACTATGTGCCAAGCACTGTTCTAAGCGCTGGGGAGGTTACAAGGTGATCAGGTTGTCCCACGGTGGGGCTCACAGTCTCAATCCCCATTTTACAGATGAGGTCATTGAGGCCCAGGGAAGTGAAGTGACTTGCCCAAAGTCGCACAGCTGACAATTAGCGGAGCAGAGAAAATGGGGATTGAGACTGCGAGCCCCACACGGGACAGGGACCACGTTCAGCCTGATTTGCTTGTCCCCACCCCAGCGCTTAGTACAGTGCCTGGCTCATAGTAGAGCTTAATAATAATAATAATAATGGCATTTATTAAGTGCTTACTATGTGCAAAGCACTGTTCTAAGCGCTGGGGAGGTTACAAGGTGATCAGGTTGTCCCACGGGGGGCTCACAGTCTTCATCCCCATTTGACAGATGAGGGAACTGAGGCAGAGACTAATAATAATAATAATAATAATGGCATTTATTAAGCACTTACTATGTGCCAAGCACTGTTCTAAGCGCTGGGGAGTTTACAAGGTGATCAGGTTGTCCCACAGGGGGCTCACAGTCTCAATCCCCATTTTCCAGATGAGGTCACTGAGGCCCAGGGAAGCGAAGTGACTTGCCCAAAGTCGCACAGCTGACAATTAGCGGAGCGGAGAAAATGGGGACTGAGCCTGTGAGCCCCACATGGGACAGGGACTGCGTCCAGCCTGATTTGCTTGTCCCCACCCCAGCGCTTAGTACAGTGCCTGGCTCATAGTAGAGTTTAATAATAATAATAATAATAATGATGGCATTTATTAAGCACTTACTATGTGCAAAGCACTGTTCTAAGCACTGGGGAGGTTACAAGGTGATCAGATTGTCCCACGGGGGGCTCACAGTCTTCATCCCCATTTGACAGATGAGGGAACTGAGGCAGAGACTAATAATAATAATAATGACATTTATTAAGCGCTTACTATGTGCCAAGCACTGTTCTAAGCGCTGGGGAGGTTACAAGGTGATCAGGTTGTCCCACGGGGGGCTCACAGTCTTCATCCCCATTTGACAGATGAGGGAACTGAGGCAGAGACTAATAATAATAATAATAATAATGGCATTTATTAAGCGCTTACTATGTGCAAAGCACTGTTCTAAGCGCTGGGGAGGTTACAAGGTGATCAGGTTGTCCCACGGGGGGCTCACAGTCTTCATCCCCATTTGACAGATGAGGGAACTGAGGCAGAGACTAATAATAATAATAATAATAATGGCATTTATTAAGCGCTTACTATGTGCAAAGCACTGTTCTAAGCACTGGGGAGGTTACAAGGTGATCAGGTTGTCCCACGGGGGGCTCACAGTCTTCATCCCCATTTGACAGATGAGGGAACTGAGGCAGAGACTAATAATAATAATAATGGCATTTATTAAGCGCTTACTAGGTGCAAAGCACTGTTCTAAGCGCTGGGGAGGTTACAAGGTGATCAGGTTGTCCCACGGGGGGCTCACAGTCTTCATCCCCATTTGACAGATGAGGGAACTGAGGCAGAGACTAATAATAATAATAATAATAATGGCATTTATTAAGCGCTTACTATGTGCAAAGCACTGTTCTAAGCACTGGGGAGGTTACAGGGTGATCAGGTTGTCCCACGGGGGGCTCACAGTCTTCATCCCCATTTGACAGATGAGGGAACTGAGGCAGAGACTAATAATAATAATAATGGCATTTATTAAGCGCTTACTAGGTGCAAAGCACTGTTCTAAGCGCTGGGGAGGTTACAAGGTGATCAGGTTGTTCCACGGGGGGGCTCACAGTCTCAATCCCCATTTTCCAGATGAGGTCACTGAGGCCCAGGGAAGCGAAGCGACTTGCCCGAAGTCGCACAGCCGACAGCTGGCGGAGTCAGGACTTGAACCCCTGACCTCTGACTCCAAAGCCCGGGCTCTTTCCATTAACAAATACCATTATTATTATTATAAAGATATCCTCCCCAGGGGCAGGATTATCTGAACACGTTTCGCTACGTTTTTCCCCGGAAGCACCCGGGAGAATTGACTGAAGGACTAAAAGCAGCTCTCACCACTTACTGGGAAAATCCTCCCTTTGAGATAGGCCAGCTCGGCGTCTAATTCCCGTAGGACTCTGCCAATCGCCGGGCCCAGGCGGCGGACGTGGAGGTCGGCGGCGGCCTCGTGCCCGTCCACCGTCTTGCCCGTGCGCTCCTCGAAGTCCACGAGGACGTGGCGGATTTCCCGCAGGGCCTCTTCCTGGCTCCGCACGGCTTTCCGGAGCTGCTCCGACCGATCGCCGCTCTCCCGGAGCATCTCTTCCTGCAGGCGGCCGGCGGCCTCCAGTTCCTCAATTGTGGCCTGGAATTGGGATTTGACCTCCTCCTGACTCTGTGCCTCCTTTCTCCTGAGGGACAAACAGGCCCAGGGGATAATTAACCTCCTCCGGCCTGTGAGCTGGCTCGAGAAGCGGCGTGGCTCGGTGGAAAGAGCCCGGGCTTTGGAGTCAGGGGTCATGGGTTCGAATCCCGACTCCGCCACGTGGCAGCTGTGGGACCTTGGGCAAGTCACTTCACTTCTCTGAGCCTCAGTTTTCTCATTTGCAAAGGCTGTGAACCCCACATGGGACAACCTGATCACTTTGTATCCCCCCTCCAGCGCTTAGAACAGTGCTTTGCACTTAACTTCTCTGAGCCTCAGTTATCTCATTTGCAAAATGGGTGTTAAGACTGTGAACCCCACATGGGACAACCTGATCACTTTGTATCCCCCCTCCCAGCGCTTAGAACAGTGCTTTGTACATAGTAAGCGCTTAACAAATGCCAACATTATTATTATTAAGCTGCTTTGTTTTGTATCAATCAATCCATCAATCAATCATATTGATTGAGCGCTTACTGTGTGCGTATATATATATATATATATGTATACATGTTTGTACATATTTATTACTCTATTTATTTATTTTACTTGTACAGATCTATTCTATTTATTTTATTTTGTTAGTATGTTTGGTTTTGTTCTCTGTCTTCCCCCTTTTAGACTGTGAGCCCACTGTTGGGTAGGGACTGTCTCTATATGTTGCCGATTTGTACTTCCCAAGCGCTTAGTACAGTGCTCTGCACATAGTAAGCGCTCAATAAATACGATTGATGATGATGCGTGGGAAGTACAATCAATCAATCAATCGTATTTACTCATTCATTCATTCATTCATTCAATCGTATTTATTGAGTGCTTACTGTGTGCTTGGGAAGTATAATCAGTCAATCAATCAATCATATTTATTCATTCATTCATTCAATCGTATTTATTGAGCGCTTACTGTGTGCAGAGCACTGTATAAATCATGTAAGTTGTTTATAGTAGTATCTATCTCCCTCTACACTGCAAACTCGTTGTGGGCAGGGAATGTGTCTACCCATTCTGTTGTGCTGTACTCTCCCGGACGCTCAGTACAGTGCTCTGTGCACAGTGAGTGCTCCGTAAAACCACAGGTTGATTAGCCTTTAGTTTTCCCTGACGAATGTGAGCCCACTGCTGGGTAGGGACCATCTCTATATGTTGCCAACTTGTACTTCCCAAGCGCTTAGTACAGTGCTCTGCACACAGTAAGCGCTTAATAAATACGATTGATGATGGATGTAGAATTTTAAACTCACTTTCAACGCCTTCCCCGATTAAACCCGCTTATTCCCCCCCCCGGCTCTCTCTCCCTTCTGCGTCATCTTTGCCCCTCAATCTCCAGAGAATTAGTCCTCCCTATGATGCGTCCAAAATATACTAATCTAAATCAAGATATTTGGCCTTCTGAGGCCCACACTGGCTCAACTGGCTGCGATTCCCATTTGTTTGTCTTCTGCCCCGTCCGGCGGTATTCCCAAAATTCTTCTCCAAGGCCGCCTTTCCAAAGACTCCGTGAACATACCTGATGTCAATTAAGGCGTCTCTCTCCAGTTGCACTTCCTGAAGCTTCGTTTGCAGTTCGAAGATCGACTGTCTTAAATGGTACTTCTGTTTCTCCTGCGATTCGGTGGTCTGGAAAAAGTCGCCCCCCGAAAAGCTGGTTTATTTGACATACGGCGTGGCTTTAGTGGACTGAAAAAGTCCCCCGAAAAAGCTGGTTCCTTTGACATACGGCGTCGCTTAGTTTCTAGTTTCTAGAGGAGAAAGTTCCTCTATCATTACTGCCTGTTTCCGTCTCTGTATCATCGGTCGTATTTATTGAGCGCTTACTGTGTGCAGAGCACTGGACTAAGCGCTTGGGAAGTACAAATTGGCAACATATAGAGACGGTCCCTACCCAACAGTGGGCTCACAGTCTAGAAGGGGGAGACAGAGAACAAAACAAAACATATTAACAAAATAAAATAAATAGAATAGTAGAATATGTACAAGTAAAATAGAGTAATAAATATTAAGATTAAGGGATAAACTCTGGAGATGTTGTGGGCTTCTAGACTGCGAGCCCACTGTTGGGTAGGGACCGTCTCTATATGTTGCCAACTTGGACTTCCCGAGCGCTTAGTACAGTGCTCTGCACACAGTAAGCGCTCAATAAATACGATTGATTGATTGATTGGAGGGCGGACTGACAGGATTTGGTGACTGAATACAGGGGTTGGAAAGAAAAAAGTGACGGAGAGAGAAAAGCAGCGTGATGTCCGCGCTGGGGTAGATCCCCGCTAATCGGTCCCCGTCCCACACGGGCCTCACGGTCTTAATCCCCATTTTGCAGAGGAGCTCACTGAGCCACGGTGAAGAGAAGTGACTCGTCCAAGGTCACACGGCAGACGAGCGGCAGAGCGGAGACTAGAACCCGGATCCCTCGGGATCCCGGGCCCGGGCCCTTTCCGCTAGGCCACGCTGCTTCCCCGTTGTGCGACCTAGAAACTAAAAACTTAAAACTACTTCCCCCTTCTAGACTGTGAGCCCGTTGTTGGGGAGGGACCGTGTCTAGGGAAGCAGTGTGGCTCAGTGGAAAGAGCCCGGGCTTTGGAGTCAGAAGTCCTGGGTTCAAATCCCGGCTCTGCCAATTGTCAGCTGGGTGACTTTGGGCAAGTCACTTCACTCCTCTGGGCCTCGGTTCCCTCATCTGTAAAATGGGGATGACGACTGGGAGCCCCCCGTGGGACAACCTGATCACCTTGTAACCTCCCCAGTGCATAGTAACTGCTTAATAAATGCCATTATTAGTAGTAGTATTACTATTAGTCTCCATGGGGATGAAGACTGTGAGCCCCCCGTGGGACAACCTGATCACCTTGTAACCTCCCCAGTGCATAGTAACTGCTTAATAAACGCCATTATTAGTAGTAGTATTACTATTAGTCTCCATGGGGATGAAGACTGGGAGCCCCCCGTGGGACAACCCGATCACCTTGTAACCTCCCCAGCGCATAGTAACTGCTTAATAAACGCCATTA
This sequence comes from Tachyglossus aculeatus, assembly GCF_015852505.1. Classification (NCBI taxonomy): domain Eukaryota; kingdom Metazoa; phylum Chordata; class Mammalia; order Monotremata; family Tachyglossidae; genus Tachyglossus; species Tachyglossus aculeatus. The sequence continues at coordinate 11,050,615 of NC_052082.1, forward strand.
TTAGTAGTAGTATTACTATTAGTCTCTAGGGAAGCAGCGTGGCTCAGTGGAAAGAGCCCGGGCTTTGGAGTCAGAGGTCATGGGTTCAAATCCCGGCTCTGCCAATTGTCAGCTGGGTGACTTTGGGCAAGTCACTTCACTTCTCTGGGCCTTGGTTCCCTCATCTGTAAAATGGGGATGAAGACTGGGAGCCCCCCGTGGGACAACCTGATCACCTTGTAACCTCCCCAGCGCATAGTAACTGCTTAATAAACGCCATTATTAGTAGTAGTATTACTATTAGTTTCCATGGGGATGAAGACTGTGAGCCCCCCGTGGGACAACCCGATCACCTTGTAACCTCCCCAACGCTTAGAACAGTGCTTTGCAAATAGTAAGTGCTTAATAAATGCCATTATTAGTAGTAGTATTACTATTAGTCTCCTTGGGGATGAAGACTGGGAGCCCCCCATGGGACAACCCGATCACCTTGTAACCTCCCCAGCGCTTAGAACAGTGCTTGGCACATGGTAAGCGCTTAATAAATGCCATCATCATTATTATTGCAGAAGCCATTAAATTAAGGTGGTTTTTATTCTTTTCCAGTTATACGCCCGATGGCTTTGGTTACGTGATACTGGCATATCTGTTTGGCCCTTCTAAACCGTGAGCCCGTTGTTGGGTAGGGACCGTCTTTATGTGTTGCCGATTTGTCCTTCCCAAGCGCTTAGTACAGTGCTCTGCACCGTCTTTTAGGCTGTGAGCCCACTGTTGGGTAGGGACTGTCTCTATATGTTGCCAATCTGTACTTCCCAAGCGCTCAGTCCAGTGCTGTGCACATAGTAAGCGCTCAATAAACACGATTGATGATGATGTGTTGCCGATTTGTCCTTCCCAAGCGCTTAGTCCAGTGCTCTGCACACAGTAAGCACCTAATAAATACGATTGAATGAATGAATGAATTATTATTATTATTATCTGTTGCCGATTTGTACTTCCCAAGCACTTAGTTACACACAGGAAGCGCTCAATTAATACGACCGGACGAAAACGGTCCCACGGTAGAAGACACTCTCGCAACTCACTTCACTTAGCCTCTTCTGCAAATCTTTGACTTGACACGAGTACTCCTCGACGACTCTCTCCATGTGTTCTTTTCCAGGACAAGGAGCGATTTTCCTCTGGGAATCAAAGTCTAGTTCATATGTAGAAACTACCGTGTTTTTCGCTGAAAGGCCAGGCCCAGAAGTGGCAATATTTTCCACCACCGTGCCGTGAAGCGAAGACGTGGTGGTCCGGTTCGGACTACCCATGTAGGCACTAGTAGATGCTGAAAATTAAAAAACAAGCACGCTTATTACGGTGCTGAGTGCTTAAGCACTCCATCCCCTCTCCATCCCCCTCATTTTACCTCATCATCATCATCAATTGTATTTACTGAGCGCTTACTATGTGCAGAGCACTGTACTAAGCCTTGGGAAGCACAAATTGGCAACATATAGAGACAGTCCCTACCCAACAGCGGGCTCACAGTCTAAAAGGGGGAGACAGAGAACAAAACCAAACATACTAACAAAATAAAATAAATAGGATAGATATGTACAAGTAAAATAAATAAATAAATAGAGTAATAAATCTGTACAAACATATATACATATATCCAGGTGCTGTGGGGAAGGGAAGGAGGTAAGATGGGGGGGGATGGAGAGGGGGACGAGGGGGAAAGGAAGGAAAACCTCCTTCATCATCATCATCATCATCATCAATCGTATTTATTGAGTGCTTACTGTGTGCAGAGCACTGTACTACTACTACTAATAATAATAATGGTATTTGTTAAGCGCTTACTATGTGCAAAGCACTGTTCTAAGCGCTGGGGTAGATACAAGGTAATCAGGTTGTCCCACGTGGGGCTTACAGTCTTCATCCCCATTTTACAGATGAGGGAACTGAGGCCCAGAGAAGTGAAGTGACTGGCCCAAAGTCACACAGCTGACAAGTGGCAGAGCTGGGATTTGAACCCACGACATCGGACTCCAAAGCCCGGGCTCTTCTCCACTGAGCCACGCTGCTTCTCTAAGCGCTTGGGAAGTCCAAGTTGGCAACATATAGAAACGGTCCCTACCCAACAGTGGGCTCACAGTCTAAAAGGGGGAGGCAGAGAACAAAACCAAACATACTAACAAAATAAAATAAATAGAATAGGTATGTACAAGTAAAATAAATAGAGTAATAAATATGTACAAACATATATACATATATACAGGTATACATATATACCTCCTTCCCTTCCCCACAGCACCTGTATATATGTATATATGTTTGTACATATTTATTACTCTATTTATTAATTTTACTTCTGCCTATCTAGTCTATTTATTTTATTTTGTTAGTATGTTTGGTTTTGTTCTCTGTCTCCCCCTTCTAGACTGTGAGCCCGCTGTTGGTTAGGGACTGTCTCTATACGTTGCCGACTTGGACTTCCCAAGCGCTTAGTCCAGTGCTCTGCACACAGTAAGCGCTCAATACATATGATTGAATGAATGAACAGTGCTTGGCACATAGTAAGTACTTAATAAATGCCATCATTATTATTATTATTACTAATAAATACCATTCTCCTAATAGCCTGGATGGGTTGTGACTCTAGGAAGCAACAGGGCTCAGTGGAAACAGCCCGGGCTTTGGAGTCAGAGGTCATGGGTTCAAATCCCGGCCCTGCCACTTGTCAGCTGTGTGACTTCGGGCAAGTCACTTCACTTCTCTGTGCCTCAGTGACCTCATCTGTCAAATGGGGATTGAGACTGTGAGCCCCCCGGTGGGACAACCTGATCACCTTGTAACCTCCCCAGCGCTTAGAACAGTGCTTTGCACATAGTAAGTGCTTAATAAATGTCATTATTATTACTATTATTATTATTATTAAGTGACCACTTGATCATTTAGACTGAGCCACAATCCATTTTAATTATTACAAATACGGTAATAATTGTTATTATTATTATTTTATCATTGATTGAACCTACAGGGTACTGGGTTCGTGTGAGCCCGCTATTGGGTAGGGACCGTCTCTATCTGTTGCCAACTTGTACTTCCCAAGCGCTTAATACAGTGCTCTGCACACAGGAAGCGCTCAATAAATACGATTGAATGAATGAATGAAATGGGGATGAAGACTGTGAGCCCCCGATGGGACAACCTGATCACCTTGTAACCTCCCCAGCGCTTAGAACAGTGCTTTGCACATAGTAAGCGCTTCATAAATGCCATTATTATTATTATTATTATTAAGTGACCACTTGATCATTTAGACTGCAGCCGCAATCCATTTTAATTATTACAAATACGGTAATAATTGTTATTATTATTATTATCATTGATTGATTGAACCTACAGGGTACTGGGTTCGTGTGAGCCCGCGGTTGGGCAGGGACCGTCTCTATCTGGTGCCAACTTAGACTTCCCAAGCGCTTAGTCCAGTGCTCTGCACACAGGAGGCGCTCAATAAATACGATTGAATGAATGAATGAAATGGGGATGAAGACTGTGAGCCCCCGGTGGGACAACCTGATCACCTTGTAACCTCCCCAGCGCTTAGGACAGTGCTTTGCACATAGATTAATGGCATTAATGGCATTAATGGCATTAACAATTAATGGCATTAATAAATGCCATTATTATTATTATTATTATTATTATTATTAAGTGACCACGATCATTTAGACTGCAGCCGCAATCCATTTTAATTATTACAAATACGGTAATAATTGCTATTATTATTATTATTATTATTATCATTGATTGATTGAACCTACAGGGTACTGGGTTCGTGTGAGCCCGCGGTTGGGTAGGGACCGTCTCTATCTGGTGCCAACTTGGACTTCCCAAGCGCTTAGTCCAGTGCTCTGCACACAGGAGGCGCTCAATAAATACGATTGAATGAATGAATGGAACGGGTTCTGGGGCAATGTGTGAGGATTCACTACCCTCTAGCGGCCACTAAAACCAAGGAATGGGCTACTGTGTGGACACCAATAGTAGGGTGGTCCCAGAGACCCTCTTTGGGGTGTCCCCCCCACCCCCTTCCAGGTGTTTGTTCTAGCAATCCATCCATCAGTGGTGTCTGCTGAGCGCAGAGCACTGTACTGAACATATCATCATCATCATCAATCGTATTTATTGAGCGCTTACTATGTGCAGAGCACTGTACTGAACATATCATCATCAATAATCGTATTTATTGTGCGCTTGCTATGTGCAGAGCACTGTGCTAAGCGCTTGGGAAGTACAAATTGGCAACACATAGAGACAGTCCCTACCCAACAGTGGGCTCTGTTATATGTTTGTACATATTTATTACTCTATTGATTTATTTATTTTACTTGTCCATATCTATTCTATTTATTTTATTTTGTTAGTATGTTTGGTTTTGCTCTCCGTCTCCCCCTTCTAGAGTGTGAGCCCGCTGTTGGGTTGGGACCGTCTCTATATGTCGCCAACTTGGACTTCCCCAGCGCTTAGTACAGTGCTCTGCACACAGTAAGCGCTCAATAATAATAACAATAATGTTGGTTTTTGTTAAGCGCTTACTATGTGCCAAGCACTGTTCTAAGCGCTGGGGTAGATACAAGGGAATCAGATTGGCCCACGTGGGGCTCCCAGTCTTCATCCCCATTTTCCAGATGAGGGAACGGAGGCCCAGAGAAGTGAAGTGACTTGCCCAAGGTCACACAGCTGACAAGTGGCGGGGCCGGGATTTGAACCCATGACCTCTGACTCCAAACCCCGGGCTCTTTCCAGTGAGCCACGCTGCATCCCCAATAAATAAATACGATTGATTGATTGATAGACTGATTGAACACTTGGGAGAGTACAATAAGTACAATGGAGAAGGAGCGTGGCTCGGTGGAAAGAGCATGGACTTTGGAGTCGGAGGTCACGGGTTCGAATCCCACTCCGCCAATTGTCAGCTGGGTGACTTTGGGCAAGTCCCTTCACTGCTCTGTGCCTCAGTTCCCTCATCTGTAAAATGGGGATAAAGACTGGGAGCCCCCTGAGGTGCAACCTTGCAAGCTCCCCAGCACTTAGAACAGTGCTTGGCACTTAGTAAGCGCTTAATAAATGCCATTATCATCATCATCATCATTATTAATAATAATTTATAATGATAATGTTTGGTATTTGTTAGGCGCTTAGTGTGTGCAAAGCACTATAAACTCCTTGTGGTGATCAGGTGATCAGGTTGTCCCACGGGGGGCTCCCAGTCTTCATCCCCATTTTACAGATGAGGGAACTGAGGCGCAGAGAAGTGAAGTGACTTGCCCAAGGTTACAAGGGGATCAGGTTGTCCCATGGGGGGCTCCCAGTCTTCATCCCCATTTTACAGATGAGGGAACTGAGGCACAGAGAAGTGAAGTGGCTTGCCCAAGGTTACAAGGTGATCAGGTTGTCCCACGGGGGGCTCCCAGTCTTCATCCCCATTTTACAGATGAGGGAACTGAGGCACAGAGAAGTGAAGTGACTTGCCCAAGGTTACAAGGGGATCAGGTTGTCCCACGGGGGGCTCCCAGTCTTCAGCCCCATTTTACAGATGAGGGAACTGAGGCCCCAGCGCTTAGAACAGTGCTTTGCACATAGTAAGCGCTTAATAAATGCCATCATTATATAATCATCATCATCATAATCATCATCATAATAATAATAAGAAGAAGAAGAAAGGGTTGGTAGACACGATCCCTGCCACAAGGAGTTTATAGTGCTTTGCACACACTAAGCGCTTAATACCAAACATTATCATTATAAATTATTATTAATAATGATGATGATAATAATAATAATAATGGCGTTTATTAAGCGCTTACTAGGTGCAAAGCACTGTTCTAAGCGCTGGGGAGGTTACATGGTGATCAGGTTGTCCCACGGGGGCTCACAGTGTTCATCCCCATTTTACAGATGAGGGAACTGAGGCCCAGAGAAGTGAAGTGACTTGCCCACAGCTGACAATTGGCAGAGGCTGGATTTGAACCCATGACCTCTGACTCCAAAGCCGGTGCTCTTTCCACTGAGCCACTGGGTTGGTGATAATAATAATAATGATGGTTATTTGCTAAGCGCTTACTACGTGCCAGGCACTGTTCTAAACGCTGGGGGGGATACGAGCAAATTGGGTTGGACACAGTCCCTGTTTCATGTGGGGCTTGTCATCTCAATCCCCATTTTAATGATGATGATGGCATTTATTAAGCGCTTACTATGTGCAAAGCACTGTTCTAAGCGCTGGGGAGGTTACAAGGGGATCAGGTTGTTCCACGGGGGGCTCACAGTCTTCATCCCCATTTTACAGATGAGGGAACTGAGGCCCAGAGAAGTGAAGTGAGTTGCCCAACGTTACAAGGCGATCAGGTTGTCCCACGGGGGGCTCCCGGTCTTCATCCCCATTGTACAGGTGAGGGAACTGAGGCCCAGAGAAGTGAAGTGACTTGCCCAAGGTTCCAAGGAGATCAGGTTGTCCCACGGGGGGCTCCCGGTCTTCATCCCCATTGTACAGATGAGGGAACTGAGGCACAGAGAAGTTAAGTGACTTGCCCAAGGTTACAAGGGGATCAGGTTGTCCCATGAGGGGCTCCCAGTCTTCATCAACATTTTACAAATGAGGGAACTGAGGCCCAGAGAAGTGAAGTGACTTGCCCAAAGTCACCCAGCTGACAGTTGGCGGAGCCAGGATTTGAACCCGTGACCTCTGACTCCAAAGCCCGGGCTCTTTCCACTGAGCCGCGCTGCTTCTCTAGTCAGGTCAGGTTGGCCACAGTCCCTGTCCCACGTGGGGCTCACCGTCTTAATCCCCATTTTATAGATGAGGAAACTGAGGCACAAAGAGGAATAATAATGATGGGATTTATTAAGCCCTTACTATGTGCCTGGAACTGTACGAGAAGCAGCGTGGTTCAGTGGAAAAGAGCCAGGGCTTTGGAGTCAGAGGTCATGGGTTCGAATCCCCGCTCTGTCAATTGCCAGCTGGGTGACTCTGGGCAAGTCACTTCACTTCTCTGGGCCTCAGTTCCCTCATCTGGAAAATGGGGATGAAGACTGTGAGCCCCTCATGGGACAACCTCATCACCTTGTCTCCCCCTTCTAGACTGTGAGCCCACTGTTGGGTAGGGACCGTCTCTACATGTTGCCAACTTGTACTTTCCAAGTGCTTAGTACAGTGCTCTGCACACAGTAAGCACTCAATAAATACGATTGATTGATGGATGGATTGATTGTAACCTCCCCAGTGCCTAGAACAGTGCTTTGCACACAGTAAGTGCTTAATAAATGCCATTATTATTATTATTATTATTAATCAATCAATCGTATTTGTTGAGCGCTTACTGTGTGCAGAGCACTGTACTAAGCGCTTGGGAAGTCCAAGTTGGCAACATATAGAGTCGGTCCCTACCCAGCGGCGGGCTCACAGTCTTTTATTCTATTTATTTTATTTGGTTTATATGTTTTGTTTTGTCGCCCATCTCCCCCTTCTAGACTGTGAGCCCGCTGTTGGATAGGGGCCGCCTCTATATGTGGCCAACTTGCCCTTCCCAAGCGCTTAGTCCAGTGCTCTGCACACAGTAAGCGCTCAATAAATACGAATGAATGAATGAATGAATGAATGAATGAATGAATGAAAATTACCGTTTGCAGAGCACTGGACTAAGCGCTTGGAAAGTACAATTTGGTAAAAGATAGAGACAATTCAGGGGAAGCAGCGTGGCTCAGTGGAAAGAGCCCGGGCTTTGGAGTCAGAGGTCGTGGGTTCAAATCCCGGCTCCACCGCTTGTCAGCCGGGTGACGTTGGGCAAGTCACTTCACTTCTCTGGGCCTCAGTTCCCTCATCTGTCAAACGGGGATGAAGACTGGGAGCCCCTCGTGGGGCAACCTGATCACCTTGTACCTACCCCAGCGCTTAGAACAGGGCTTTGCACATAGTAAGTGCTTAACAAATACCAACATCATTATTATTATTATTATTATAATCCCTACCCAACAACAGGTTCGCAGTCTGTTGGGTAGGGACTGTCTCTATATGTTGCCAACTTGTTCTTCCCAAGCGCTTACTACAGTGCTCTGCACACAGTAAGCGCTCAATAAATACGATTGATTGATTGATTGATAGAAGGGGGAGACGGGCAACAAAACGAAACAAGTAGAAAGGCGTCCGGAGCATCAAAATAAATAGAATTATAGATATAGATAATTGTTTAAATGCCCAGTACTACTAATAATAATTATTTATTATTATTATTATATATTAAAATATATAATATTTAAATATTTAAAAATAAAATATATAATATTATATATATTAAAATATAATTATTGTAGACTGTGAGCCCACTGTTGGGTAGGGACTGTCTCTATATGTTGCCAATTTGTACTTCCCAAGCGCTTAGTACAGTGCTCTGCACATAGTAATGTTATACTAGTAACATAGTATACATAGTATACATACTAGTATACATACATACTAGTATAGATATAGTATATCTATACTATATACATATAGTATAGTATAGATTGATAGAAGCGGGGAGACGGGCAACAAAACGAAACAAGTAGAAAGGCGTCCGGAGCACCAAAATAAATTGAATTACAGATATAGATAATGCTTTAAATGGCCAGTACTACTACTAATAATAATTTATTATTATTATATATTAGAATATATAATATTTAAATATTTAAAAATAAAATATATAATATTATATATATTAAAATATAATTATTGTAGACTGTGAGCCCACTGTTGGGTAGGGACTGTCCCTATATGTTGCCAATTTGTACTTCCCAAGCGCTTGGTACAGTGCTCTGCACATAGTAAGCGCTCAATAAATACGATTGATGATGATGATGATGATAATAATGGTATTTAGAGTCCTTACCTCCCCGGTGCCTGTTGCTAGAGGAGGAAATTCCTTCCCGATTTGCTTCCGCCATCATCTGCCCTATCGTTTCCACGATAAATCTGGGGGCCTCTTCCTTCGCTTTGAGTTTCTCCGTGGTTTGTTTCCCCAGCTCTTGCCTGTAGAAGTCACGGGTTAATTAGTCAATCCATCCTATTTACTGAGCGCCCACTGCGTGCAGAAATTCCTTCCCGATTTGCTTCCGCCATCATCGGCCCTATCGTTTCCACGATAAATCTGGGGGCCTCTTCCTTCGCTTTGAGTTTCTCCTTCGTTTGTTTTCCCAGCACTTGCCTGTAGAAGTCATGGGTTAATTAGTCAATCCATCCTATTTACTGAGCGCCTACTGCATGCAGAGCACCGTGCTAAGCGCCTGAGAGAGGGCCCTGTAACCGACTCGGTAGCCCCGTTCCCTGCCCACAACAAGTTTACGGTCTATGGGTTAATCAATCAATCGTATTTATTATACTAATAATAATGGCATTTGTTAAGCGCTTACTATGTGCAAAGCACTGTACTAAGCGCCGGGGAGGATATAAGGAGATCAGGTTGTCCCACGTGGGGCTCACAATCTTAACCCCCATTTTACAGATGAGATAACTGAGGCTCAGAGAAGTGACTTGCCCAAGGTTACACAGCAGGCATGTGGCGGAGCCGGGATTCGAACCCATGACCTCTGACTCCAAAGCCCGGGCTCTTTCCACTGAGCCACGCTGCTGCTTTATTGAGCGCTTGCTGTGTGCAGAGCATCATCATCATCATCAATCGTATTTATTGAGCGCTTACTGTGTGCAGAGCACTGTACTAAGCGCTTGGGAAGGACAAGTTGGCAACATATAAAGACGGTCCCTACCCAACAGTGGGTTTACAGTCTAAAAGTTTGAGAAAATCCTACAGATTAGGATTAAGAAGCGTGGCTCAGTGGAAAGAGCCCGCGTTTGGGAGTCAGAGGTCGTGGGTTCTAATCCCGGCTCCGCCACGTGTCTACTGTGTGACTTTGGGCAAGTTACTTAACTTCTCTGAGCCTCAGTGACCTCATCTGTAAAATGGGGATTGAGACTGTGAGCCCCACGTAGGACAACCTGATTACCCTGTATCTCCCCCAGCGCTTAGAACAGTGCTGGGCACATAGTAAGCGCTTAACAAATACCAACATTATTATTATTAGGATTAAGAAGCAGGGCTCAGTGGAAAGAGCCCACCTTTGGGAGTTAGAAGTCGTGGGTTCTAATCCCGGCTCCGCCACGTGTCTACCGTGTGACTTTGGGCAAGTTACTTGACTTCTCGTTGCCTCAGTTATCTCATCTGTAAAATGGGGATTGGGACTGTGAGCCCCACGTGGGACAACTTGATTACCCTGTATCTACCCCAGCGCTTAGAACAGTGCTGGGCACATAGTAAGCGCTTAACAAATATCAACATTATTATTATTAGGATTAAGAAGCAGGGCTCAGTGGAAAGAGCCCGCATTTGGGAGTCAGAGGTCAATCAATCAATCATTCAATCGTCTTTATTGGGCGCTTACTGTGTGCAGAGCACTGTACTAAACGCTTGGGAAGTACAAGTTGGCAACATATAGAGACAGTCCCTACCCAACAGTGGGCTCACAGTCTAGAAGGGGGAGACAGACAACAAAACCAAACATATTAACAAAATAAAATAAATAGAACATATTAACAAAATAACCGTGGTTTCTAATCCCAGCTCCGCCACGTGTCTACTGTGTGACTTTGGGCAAGTTACTTAACTTCTCGTTGCCTCAGTGACCTCATCTGTAAAATGGGGATTGAGACTGTGAGCCCCACGTGGGACAACTTGATTACCTTGTATCTACCCCAGCGCTTTGAACAGTGCTCGGCACATAGTAAGCGCTTAACAAATACCAACATTATTATTATTAGGATTAAGAAGCGGGGCTCAGTGGAAAGAGCCCACGTTTGGGAGTCAGAGGTCGTGGGTTCTAATCCCGGCTCCGCCACGTGTCTACCGTGTGACTTTGGGCAAGTTACTTAACTTCTCGTTGCCTCAGTGACCTCATCTGTAAAATGGGGATTGAGACTGTGAGCCCTACGTGGGACACCCTGATCAACTTGTAACCTCCCCAGCGCTTAGAACAGTGCTTTGCACATAGAAAGCACTTAATAAATGTCATTATTATAATTATTATAAGTGCTTACTATGTGTCCAGCACTGTTCTAAGCGCTGGGGGAGATACAAGGTCATCAGGTTGTCCCACGGGGGGCTCCCAGTCTTCATCCTCATTTTACAGATGAGGGAACTGAGGCCCAGAGAAGTGAAGTGACTTACCCAAGGTCACACAGCAGACAAGTGGCGGAGCCGGGATTAGAACCCACGACCTCTGACTCCCAAGCCCGGGCTCTTTCCACTTTGCCACGCTGCTTTAGTACAGTGCTCTGCACACAGTCAGCACTCAATAAATATGACTGAATGAATGAATCCTCTAATCGGAGGAGGAGACTCTACCCCTCCGACTTAATCAGTATTAATATAATAATAATGATGGTACTTTTTTAAGCGCATACTATATGCCAGGCATTCGCTTAGAACAGTGCTTGGCACATAGTAAGCACCTAACAAATGCTATTATTAAGAGAAGCAGGGTGGCTTAGTGGAAAGAGCACAGGCTAGTGAGTCAGAGGATGTGGGTTCAAATTCCGCTCCACCAATTCCTGTGTGACTTTGGGCATGTCACTTAACTTCTCTGTGCCTCAGTGACCTCATCTGTAAAATGGGGAGGAAGACTGTGAGCCCCCCGTGGGACAACCTGATCACCTTGTAACCTCCCCAGCGCTTAGAACAGTGCTTTCCACATAGCAATTACTCTATTTATTTATTTATTTATTTATTTATTTTATTTGTACATATCTATTCTATTTATTTTATTTTGTTAGTAGGTTTGGTTTCGTTCTCTGTCTCCCCCTTTTAGACTGTGAGCCCACTGTTGGGTAGGGACTGTCTCTATATGTTGCCAATTTGTACTTCCCAAGCGCTTAGTACAGTGCTCTGCACATAGTAAGCGCTCAATAAATACGATTGATAGTGATGATGAAGCGCTTTACAAATGCCATCATCATCATCATCACCTTGTAACCTCCCCAGCACTTAGAACAGTGCTTCACACATAATAAGCACTTAGTAAATGCCAATATTATTATTATATTATTATTTATTGACCTCGTGGAAGAGATCGTGTGCTTATTTATATTTACTACTACGACAGCAAAATAATATACCGTACCTGAATTCTCGAAGATTCCTTTTTTCACTCATTTCGGTGGCACCTGCGGAAACAATAAAGGTGATCGAAACTATTGAACAACCTAAAAAAAAAAGGATTTTCTTGGAAAAAAACCCCTCCCTGAAGAGAAGCAGTGTGGCCTAGTGGAAAGAGAGTCAGAAGGATCTGGGTTCTAATCCCGGCTCTGCCACTTGTCTGCTGTGTGACCTTGGGTAAGTCACTTCACTTCTCTATGTCTCAGTTAAATCATCCGTAAAATGGAGATTAATCAATCAATCAATCGATCGTATTTATTGAGCGCTTACTGTGTGCAGAGCACTGGACTAAGCGCTCGGGAAGTACAAGTTGGCAACATATAGAGACAGTCCCTACCCACCAGTGGGCTCACAGTCTAAAAGCAATAATTACAGTGTACACATCTACTTGTACTTCCCAAGCGCTTAATACAGTGCTCTGCACCCAGTAAGCGCTCAATAAATACGATTGATTGAATGAATCTAGTTGGGAAGAAATTTGGTAAGAGATTAAGACCGTAAACCTCATATGGTCTATGAGAGAAGCAGCGTGGCTCAGTGGAAAGAGCCCGGGCTTTGGAGTCGGAAGTCACGGGTTCGAATCCCGGCTCCGCCAACGGTCAGCTGTGTGACTTTGAGCAAGTCGCTTCACTTCTCTGGGCCTCGGTTCCCTCATCTGTAAAATGGGGATGAAGACTGTGAGCCCCCCGTGGGACGGCCTGGTCACCTTGTAACCTCCCCGGTGCTTAGAACAGTGCTTTGCACATAGTAAGCGCTTAATAAATGCCATCATTATATGGGACAGGGACTATCAATCAATCAATCGTATTTATTGAGCGCTTACTGTGTGCAGAGCACTGTACTAAGCGCTTGGGAAGTCCAAGTTGGCGACATATAGAGGCGGTCCCTACCCAACAGTGGGCTCACAGTCTATGTCCAACCTGATTAGCTTCTATCTACCTCAGCGCTTAGAACAGTGCTTGACACATAGTAAGTGCTTAACAATCCCCATCCTCATCATTGGGTAGCGATTGCCTCTATATGTTGCTGAACTGTACTTTCCAAGCGCTTAGTACAGTGCTCTGCACACAGTAAGCGCTCAATAAATACGACTGAATGAATGAATCAACATCCCAGAGGGGAGGCTGGGGTGTCTCTGTCCGCTGTCCCTCATTCATTCGTTTAGTCGTATTTATCATCATCATCATCATCATCAATCGTATTTATTGAGCGCTTACTATGTGCAGAGCACTGTACTAAGCGCTTGGGAAGTACAAATTGGCAACATATAGAGACAGTCCCTATCCAACAGCGGGCTCACAGTCTGAAAGGGGGAGACAGAGAATAAAACCAAACACGCTAACAAAATAAAATAAATAAAATAGATATTTATTGAGCGCTTACCGTGCTCAGAGCACTGTACTAAGTGCTTGGGAGAATGCCATACAACAATAAACTGACATCTTAATAATGATGGCATTTGTCAAGCGCTTACTCTGTGCAGAGCACTGTTCTAAGCGCCGGGGAGGTTACAAGGTGATCAGGTTGGCCCACGAGGGGCTCACAGTCTTCATCCCCATTTGACAGATGAGGGAACTGAGGCCCAGAGAAGTGAAGTGACTAGGCCAAAGTCACACAGCTGACAAGTGGCGGAGCCGGGATTCGAACCCATGACCTCTGACTCCCAAGCCCGGGCTCTTTCCACTGAGCCACGCTGCTTCGTGGCCCACCCCCCAGCCCCTGAAGCAGTGGCTAGAGCCCGGGCTTGGGAGTCAGAAGGTCATCATCATCATCATCATCAATCGTATTTATTGAGCGCTTACTATGTGCAGAGCACTGGGCTAAGCGCTTGGGAAGTACAAGTTGGCAACATCTAGAGACAGTCCCTACCCAACAGTGGGCTCACGGTCTAAAAGGGGGAGACAGAGAACAAAACCACACATACTAACAAAATAAAATAAATAGAATAGATATGGACAAATAAAATAAATAAAATTTATGGGTTCGAATCCCAGCTCCGCCACTTGTCTGCTGTGTGACCTCAGGCAAGTCACTTTACTTCTCTGGGCCTCAGGGACCTCCTCTGTAAAATGGGGATTAAAAGTGTGAGTCCCGCGTGGGACAACCGGATCACCCGGTATCTCCCCCAGCGCTTAGAACAGTGCTTGGCACATAGTAAGCGCTTAACAAATACCGTCATTATTATTAGTATTCTCTGGGCCAATCCGATTTGCTTGTGCCCACCCCATTCATTCATTCAATCGTATTTATTGAGCGCTTCCTGTGTGCAGAGCACTGTACTAAGCGCTTGGGAAGTACAAGTCGGCAACATAAAGAGACGGTCCCTACCCAACGACGGGCTCACAGCGCTTAGTAATAATAATGATAATAATATATGTTGCCAACTTGTACTTCCCAAGCATTTAGTACAGTGCTCTGCACACAGTAAGTGCTCAATAAATACAATTGAATGAATGAATAATAATGATGATGGCATTTATTAAGCGCTTACTATGTGCCAAGCACTGTTCTAAGCGCTGGGGAGTTTACAAGGTGATCAGGTTGTCCCACGGGGGGCTCACAGGCTTCATCCCCATTTTACAGATGAGGGAACTGAAGCAGAGACTAATAATAATAATAATAATGGCATTTATTAAGCGCTTACTATGTGCCAAGCGCTGTTCTAAGTGCTGGGGAGGTTGCAAGGTGATCAGGCGGTCCCACGGGGGGCTCACAGGCTTCATCCCCATTTTACAGATGAGGAAACTGAGGCCCAGAGAATAACAATAATAATAATGATGGCATTTATTAAGCAGTTACTATGTGCCAAGCGCTGTTCTAAGCGCTGGGGAGGTTGCAAGGTGATCAGGTTGTCCCACGGGGGGCTCACAGTCTTCATCCCCATTTTACAGATGAGGGAACTGAAGCAGAGACTAATAATAATAATAATAATAATAATAATAATAATAATAATGGCATTTATTAAGTAGTTACTATGTGCCAAGCACTGTTCTAAGCGCTGGGGACGTTACAAGGTGATCAGGTTGTCCCACGGGGGGCTCCCAGTCTTCATCCCCATATTACAGATGAGGAAACTGAGGCCCAGAGAATAACAATCATAATAATGATGGCATTTATTAAGCAGTTACTATGTGCCAAGCACTGTTCTAAGCGCTGGGGAGGTTGCAAGGAGATCAGGCGGTCCCACGGGGGGCTCCCAGGCTTCATCCCCATTTTACAGATGAGGGAACTGAAGCAGAGACTAATAGTAATAATAATGATAATAATAATAATAATAATAATAATAATAATGGCATTTATTAAGCAGTTACTATGCGCTGGGGAGGTTACAAGGTGATCAGGCTGCCCCACAGGGGCCTCCCAGTCTTCATCCCCATTTTCCAGATGAGGTCACTGAGGCCCAGAGAAAAATAATAATAATGATGGCATTTATTAAGCACTTATTATGTGCCAGACACTGTTCTAAGCGCTGGGGAGGTTACAAGGTGAGCGGGTTGTCCCACGGGGGGGCTCCCAGTCTTCATCCCCATTTTACAGATGAGGGAACTGAGGCCCAGAGAAGTGAAGAGACTTGCTCCAAGTCACCCAGCTGACAAGTGGCGGAGCCGGAATTTGAACCCATGACCTCTGACTCCAAAGCCCGGGCTCTTTCCACTGAGCCACGCCTAGTACACTGCCTGGCACCTGGTAAGCACTCAACAAATGCCATCATTATTATTATTATTATTATTATTATTATTATTGTCTGTGCCTCAGTTCCCTCATCTGTAAATGGGGATTCAGACTGCGAGCCCCCTGTGGGACAGGGATTGGGTCCAACCTGACTAGTTTGTATCCACCCCAGCGCTTAGTACAGTGCCTGGCACATAGTAAGGGCTTAATAAATCCCATCATTATTATTCCTCTTTGTGCCTCAGTTTCCTCATCTATAAAATGGGGATTAAGACGGTGAGCCCCACGTGGGACAGGGACTGTGGCCAACCTGACTAGTTTGTATCCACCCCAGCGCTTAGTACAGTGCCAGACACATAGTAAGTGCTGAACAAATCCCACCAACATTATTACTCTCTGTGCCTCAGTTTCCTCATCTACAAAATGGGTGTTCAGACTGTGAGGCCCCATGTGGGATGGGGACTGTGCCCAACCTAACTAGCTTGTATACACCCCAGCGCTTAGTACAGTGCCAGACACATAGTAAGGGCTTAATAAATCCCATCATTATTATTCCTCTTTGTGCCTCAGTTTCCTCATCTGTGAAATGGGGATGGAGACTGTGAGGCCCCACGTGGGACAGGGACTGTGGCCAATCTGACTAGCTTGTATCCACCCCAGCGCTTAGTACAGTGCCTGGCACATAGTAAGCCCTTAATAAACCCCACCAACATTATCATTCTCTGTGCCTCAGTTTCCTCATCCATAAAATGGGGATGGAGACTGTGAGGCCCCACGTGGGAAGGGGCTGTGGCCAACCTGATTATCTTGTGTTTACTCCAGAGCTCAGTACAGTGCCTGACATATAGTAAACCCTTAACAAATCCCACCATTATTATTCTCTGTGCCTCAGTTTCCTCATCTGTAAAATGGGAATTCAGACTGTGAGGCCCCACATGGGACAGGGACTGGGGCCAACCTGACTATCTTGTATCCACTCCAGCGCTTAGTACAGTGCCTGGCACCTAGTAAGTGCTTCACAAATCCCACCAACATTATTATTCTCTGTGCCTCAGTGTCCTCATCTGTAAAATGGGGGTTCAGACTGTGAGGCCCCACGTGGGACAGGGACTGGGGCCAACCTGACAACCTTGCTTCCACCCCAGCGCTTAGTACAGTGCCTGACATATAGCAAACCTTTAACAAATCCCACCATTATTATTCTGTGCCTCAGTTTCCTCATCTGCAAAATGGGGATGGAGACTGTGAGGCCCCACGTGGGGCAAGGACTGTGGCCAACCTGACTAGCTCGTATCCACCCCAGCGCTTAGTACAGTGCCTGGCCCATAGTAAGCCCTTAATAAACCCCACCAACATTATCATTCTCTGTGCCTCAGTTTCCTCCTCTGTAAAATGGGGATGGAGACTGTGAGGCCCCACGTGGGGCAGGGACTGGGGCCAACCTGACTAGCTTGTATCCACCGCAGCGCTTAGTACAGTGCCTGGCACCTAGTAACCAACATTATTATTCTCTGTGCCTCAGTTTCCTCATCTGCAAAATGGGGATGGAGACTGTGGGGCCCCACGTGGGGCCGGGACTATGGCCAACCTGACTAGCTCGTATCCACCCCAGCGCTTAGTACAGTGCCTGGCCCATAGTGCGCCCTTAATAAACCCCACCAACAATATCATTCTCTGTGCTTCAGTTTCCTCATCTGCAAAATGGGGATGGAGACTGTGGGGCCCCATGTGGGGCAAGGACTGTGGCCAACCTGATTAGCTCGTATCCACCCCAGCGCTTAGTACAGTGCCTGGCCCATAGTAAGCCCTTAATAAACCCCACCAACATTATCATTCTCTGTGCCTCAGTTTCCTCATCTGCAAAATGGGAATTCAGACTGTGAGGCCCCATGTGGGACAAGGACTGGGGCCAACCTGACTAGCTTGTATCCACCCCAGTGCTTAGTACAGTGCCTGGCACATAGTAAGCCCTTAATAAACCCCACCAACATTATCATTCTCTGTGCCTCAGTTTCCTCATCTGCGAAATGGGGATGGAGACTATGGGGCCCCATGTGGGGCAGGGACTGGGGCCAACCTGACTAGCTCGTATCCACCCCAGCGCTTAGTACAGTGCCTGGCACCTAGTAAGCGCTTCACAAATCCCACCAACATTATCATTCTCTGTGCCTCAGTTTCCTCATCTGCAAAATGGAGATGGAGATTGTGAGGCCCCATGTGGGGCAGGGACTGTGGCCAAACTGACTAGCTCGTATCCACCCCAGCGCTTAGTACAGTGCCTGGCACATAGTAAGCCCTTAACAAATCCCACCATGATTATTATTCTCTGTGCCTCAGTTTCCTCATCTCTAAAATGGGGATGGAGACTGTGAGGCCCCACGTGGGAAGGGGCTGTGGCCAACCTGATTATCTTGTATTTTCTCCAGCGCTTAGTACAGTGCCTGACATATAGTAAACCCTTAACAAATCCCACCATTAGTATTCTCTGTGCCTCAGTTTCCTCATCTGTAAAATGGGAATTCAGACTGTGAGGCCCCACGTGGGACAGGGACTGGGGCCAACCTGATGACCTTGTATCCACCCCAGCGCTTAGTACAGTGTCTGGCACCTAGTAAGTGCTTCACAAATCCCACCAACATTATTATTCTCTGTGCCTCAGTGTCCTCATCTGTAAAATGGGGGTTCAGACTGTGAGGCCCCACGTGGGACAGGGACTGGGGCCAACCTGACAAGCTTGCTTCCACCCCAGCGCTTAGTACAGTGCCTGGCACATAGTAAGCCCTTAATAAACCCCACCAACATTATCATTCTCTGTGCCTCAGTTTCCTCATCTGTAAGATGGGGATGGAGACTGTGAGGCCCCACGTGGGGCAGGGACTATGGCCAACCTGACTAGCTTGTATCCACCCCAGCGCTTAGTACAGTGCCTGGCACATAGTAAGCCCTTAATAAACCCCACCAACATTATCATACTCTGTGCCTCAGTTTCCTCATCTGCAAAATGGGGATGGAGACTGTGAGGCCCCACGTGGGGCAGGGACTGGGGCCAACATGACTAGCTCGTATCCACCCCAGCGCTTAGTACAGTGCTTGGCACCTAGTAAGTGCTTCACAAATCCCACCAACATTATCATTCTCTGTGCCTCAGTTTCCTCATCTGCAAAATGGGGATGGAGACTGTGGGGCCCCACGTGGGGCAGGGACTGGGGCCAAACCTGACTAGCTCGTATCCACCCCAGCGCTTAGTACAGTGCCTGGCACCTAGTAACCAACATTATTATTCTGTGCCTCAATTTCCTTATCTGCAAAATGGGGATGGAGACTGTGAGGCCCCACGTGGGGCAAGGACTGTGGCCAACCTGACTAGCTCGTATCCACCCCAGCGCTTAGTACAGTGCCTGGCACATAGTGCGCCCTTAATAAACCCCACCAACATTATCATTCTCTGTGCCTCAGTTTCCTCATCTGCAAAATGGGGATGGAAACTGTGGGGCCGGGACTATGGCCAACCTGACTAGCTCGTATCCACCCCAGCGCTTAGTACAGTGCCTGGCACATAGTAAGCCCTTAATAAACCCCACCAACATTATCATTCTCTGTGCCTCAGTTTCCTCCTCTGTAAAATGGGGATGGAGACTGTGAGGCCCCACGTGGGGCAAGGACTTTGGCCAACCTGACTAGCTCGTATTCACCCCAACGCTTAGTACAGTGCCTGGCACATAGTACGCCCTTAATAAACCCGCCAACATTATCATTCTCTGTGCCTCAGTTTCCTCATCTGTAAAATGGGGATGGAGACTGTGAGGGCCCACGTGGGGCAGGGACTGGAGCCAACCTGACTAGCTTGTATCCACCCCAGCGCTTAGTACAGTGCCTGCCACATAGTAAGCCCTTAATAAACCCCACCAACATTATCACTCTCTGTGCCTCAGTTTCCTCATCTGCAAAATGGGGATGGAGACTGTGATGCCCCACGTGGGGCAGGGGCTGTGGCCAACCTGACTAGTTCGTATCCACCCCAACGCTTAGTACAGTGCCTGGCACATAGTAAGCCCTTAATAAACCCCACCAACATTATCATTCTCTGGGCCTCAGTTTCCTCATCCGTAAAATGGGGTTGGAGACTGTGAGGCCCCACGTGGGGCAAGGACTGTGGCCAACCTGACTAGCTTGTATTCACCCCAGCGCTTAGTACAGTGACAGACACCTAGTAAGCGCTTAACAGATAACGTAATAATAATAATAGTAATAATATTAGTACTAATATTAGTAATAATTATTCTTATTACCGGGGCCGGGGTCCCGCGGCCTGCCCCCGCCCCTCCCCCACCCCCTGCCCCGCCAGCGACCGTTGGCCTCGCCCGGAGGGGCGGGGCCCCACTGAGGCGTCACCCCGGCAACGGGCCCTGGCCACGCCCCCCTCCAACTAGCCGGCCCCCCATTCGAGCGCGCCAAGTCCCCGCTAGCCAATCGGCGACGCCGGTGCTTCCGGGTGGGCTTGATTCGGGTCCGTCCGACCGACCCTTTCCCGCGCTCCCGTTGGCCTTTCTCCTGAGGGAAAGGGGCCCCCCTCCCCCCTCCCCCCGTCGGGGTGCCAGTTCTCGCGAGGCCGCGGCGAGACTTGGTTTCCCGCCCTTTTTCGGGGTGGGGGGGGTGAGGCGGGAAGTCTGGCCTAGTGAGGCCTAATGAGGGGAGGCCGGCCTGAGGAAACGGAATAATAATCGTGATAATAATAATAATAATAATAATAACAGTATCAATCAATCAATCGTTTTTATTGAGCACTTACTGTGTGCAGAGCGCTGTACTAAGCGCTTGGGAAGGACAAGATGGCAACATATAGAGACAGTCCTTATCCAACAGTGGGCTCACAGTCTAAAAGAATGATAGGCATTTGATATAATCATCATCATCATGGCATTTGTTCAGCTCTTACTGTGTGACTTCATTCATTCATTCAATTGTATTTATTGAGTGCGTACTGTGTGCAGAGTGCTGTACTAAGCGCTTGGGAAGTACAAGATGGCAACATATAGAGACAGTCCCTACCCAACTCACAGTCTAAAAGAATGATAGGCATTTGCTATAATCATCACCATCATGGCATTTGTTCATCTCTTACTGTGTGACTTTCATTCATGAAATTCATTCATTCAATCGTATTTACTGAGCGCCTACTGTGTGCAGAGCACTGGACTAAGCGCTTGGGAAGTACAAGATGGCAACATATAGAGACAGTCCTTACCCAACAGTGGGCTCACAGTCTAAAAGAATAATAGGCATTTGTTATAATCATCATCATAATCATCATCATCATGGCATTTGTGCAGCTCTTACTGTGTGACTTTCATTCATTCATTCAATCATTTATAGAGCGCTTACTGTGTGCAGAGCACTGGACTAAGCGCTTGGGAAGTACAAGATGGCAACATATAGAGACAGTCCCTACCCAACAGTGGGCTCACAGTCTAAAAGAATGATAGGCATTTGTCATAGTCATCATCATCATGGCATTTGTTCAGCTCTTACTGTGTGACTTTCATTCATTCAATCGTATTTATTGAGCGCTTACTATGTGCAGAGCACTGTACTAAGCGCTTGGGAAGGACAAGATGGCAACATATAGAGACAGTCCCTGCCCAACAGTGGGCTCACAGTCTAAAAGAATGATAGGCATTTGTTATAATCATCATCATCATCATCATGGCATTTGTTCAGCTCTTACTGTGTGACTTTCATTCATGAAATTCATTCATTCAATCGTATTTATTGAGCGCTTACTGTGTGCAGAGCGCTGTACTAAGCGCTTGGGAAGGACAAGATGGCAACATATAGAGACAGTCCTTACCCAACAGTGGGCTCACAGTCTAAAAGAATAATAGGCATTTGTTATAATCATCATCATCATGGCATTTGTTCAGCTCTTACTGTGTGACTTTCATTCATTCATTCAATTGTATTTATTGAGTGCGTACTGTGTGCAGAACGCTGTACTAAGCGCTTGGGAAGTACAAGATGGCAACATATAGAGACAGTCCCTACCCAACTCACAGTCTAAAAGAATGATAGGCATTTGTTATAATCATCATCATCATCATCATGGCATTTGTTCAGCTCTTACTGTGTGACTTTCATTCATGAAATTCATTCATTCAATCGTATTTATTGAGCGCTTACTGTGTGCAGAGCGCTGTACTAAGCACTTGGGAAGTACAAGATGGCAACATATAGAGACAGTCCTTACCCAACAGTGGGCTCACAGTCTGAAAGAATGATAGGCATTTGTTATAATCATCATCATCATGGCATTTGTTCAGCTCTTACTGTGTGACTTTCATTCATTCATTCATTCAATTGTATTTATTGAGTGCATACTGTGTGCAGAACGCTGTACTAAGCGCTTGGGAAGTACAAGATGGCAACATACAGAGACAGTCCCTACCCAACTCACAGTCTAAAAGAATGATAGGCATTTGTTATAATCATCATCATCATCATCATCATGGCATTTGTTCAGCTCTTACTGTGTGACTTTCATTCATGAAATTCATTCATTCAATAGTATTTATTGAGCACTTACTGTGTGCAGAGCGCTGTACTAAGTGCTTGGGAAGTACAAGATGGCAACATATAGAGACAGTCCTTACCCAACAGTGGGCTCACAGTCCAAAAAAATAATAGGCATTTGTTATAATCATCATCATAATCATCATCATCATGGCATTTGTTCAGCTCTTACTGTGTGACTTTCATTCATTCATTCATTCATTCAATCATATTTATAGAGCGCTTACTGTGTGCAGAGCACTGTACTAAGCGCTTGGGAAGGACAAGTTGGCAACAGCAGTGGAAAGAGCCTGGGCTTTCATTCATTCATTCAATCGTATTTATTGAGCACTTACTGAGTGCAGAGCACTGGACTAAGCGCTTGTGAAGGACAAGTTGGCAACAGCAGTGGAAATAGCCTGGGCTTTCATTCATTCATTCAATCGCATTTATTGAGCGGTTACTGTGTGCAGAGCACTGGACTAAGCGCTTGGGAAGGACAAGTTGGCAACAGCAGTGGAAAGAGCCTGGGCTTTCATTCATTCATTCAATCGTATTTATTGAGCACTTACTGTGTGCAGAGCACTGTACTAAGCGCTTGGGAAGGACAAGTTGGCAACAGCAGTGGAAAGAGCCTGGGCTTTCATTCATTCATTCAATCGCATTTATTGAGCGCTTACTGTGTGCAGAGCACTGGACTAAGCGCTTGGGAAGGACAAGTTGGCAACAGCAGTTTAAAGAGCCTGGGCTTTCATTCATTCATTCGATCGTATTTATTGAGCGCTTACTGTGTGCAGAGCACTGGACTAAGCGCTTGGGAAGGACAGGTTGGCAACATATAGAGACGGTCCCTACCCAACAGTGGGCTCACAGCCTAGAAGGGGGAGACAGAGAACAAAACATATTAAAATAAAATAAGTAGAATAAATACGTTTTGGGAGTCAGAGGTCACGGGTTCGAATTCTGCCTCTGCCACATGCCTGCTGTGTGACCTTGGGCAAGTCACTTAACTTCTCTGAGCCTCAGTTCCCTCATCTGTAAAATGGGGATTAAGACTGTGAGCCCCTCGTGGGACAACCTGATCACTTTGTATCCCCCCCAGTGCTTAGAACAGTGCTTTGTACGTAGTAAGTGCTTAGCAAATGCCATTATTATTATTATTATGTCTGTTGTGTGACCTTTGGCAAGTCCCTTCTCTGGGCCTCAGTTACCCCATCTGTAAAATGGGAATTAAATCCTACTCCCACTTAGATTATGAGTCCCATGTGGGACAGGGACTGTGTCCAATCCGATTAACTGGTATCTACTCCAGTGCTTAGTACAGTGCTTGGCACCTAGTAAGTGCTTAACAGAGAAGCAGCACGGCTTAGTGGGAAGAGCACAGGTTTGGGAGTCAGGGGTCGTGGGTTCTAATCCCAGCTCTCCCCTTGTCAGCTGTGTGACTTTGGGCAAGTCACTTCACTTCTCTGTGTTACCTCCTCTCCCTTCCACTTTTAGTCTTTTTTCTCCTGCTCCCCTCATTGCAAGACTTGTGTTTCCCTAAAAGCATACAGCTGGTAATAACCCACTAAAATCCCCCACCACCCTTGTTTTAATATTTCCAACATGATGTGAAATGCAGTGCAACTGGGCGAGGAAATATGGTAAATTGGTTTTTTTCCCAGACAGGATCTTGCTGGTAATGCAAAGCAGCTCAATAAAATAGTAATTCACACGGTCCATTTTCCCTTTTAGTGGAATTAGGAGTGAACTTCGGCCAATATCCCTTAATCAATCAATCAATCCTATTTATTGAGTGCTTACTATGTGCAGAGCACTGTACTAAGCGCTTGGGAAGTACAAATTGGCAACATATACAGTCCCTACCCAACATTGGGCTCACAGTCTAAAAGGGGGAGACAGAGAACAAAACCAAACATACTAACAAAATAAAATAAATAGAATAGATATGTACAAGTAAAATAAATAAATAAATAAATAAGGATAGTGCCCCGCTCTCCGGGCCTGTTTGCTGTGGCAAAGGTAAACCCCCAGTTCACTTCTGCCTATCCGACCGAAAACTTTCTTTTAGTTTGGATTAGAAACTCAGCTGCGATGGTTTCACATTCTCGAAAGCCCGGGGAATTCAGGCAGCTGAAATCCCCTCTCAGGAATCTCCCTTCCTTCAGTGGTCAGTCACTTTGGGACAGGAAGAATTCCCAGTGAAAACTCCCTTTAACAACATTGGCTTCAAGGCACTCCAACTCTCTCCCTCTCACTTAGCTTTCTTCCCTGGCCTGTGGTCTCTGCTCTTCCCAAATTAGCGTTGTTTACAAGGCCTCAATCTCAACTCTGTTACCTCCAATCATCATCATCATCATCAATCGTATTTATTGAGCGCTTACTATGTGCAGAGCACTGTACTAAGCGCTTGGGAAGTACAAATTGGCAACATATAGAGACAGTCCCTACCCAACGGCGGGCTCACAGTCTAAAAGGGGGAGACAGAGAACAAAACCAAACATACTAACAAAATAAAATCAATAGAATAGATGTGTACAAATAAGTTAAATAAATAGAGTTAAAAAAAATATGTACAAACATATATACATATATACAGGTGCTGTGGGGAAGGGAGGGAGGGAAGATGGGGGGATGGAGAGGGGGACGAGGGGGAGAGGAAGGAAGGGGCTCAGTCTGGGAAGGCCTCCTGGAGGAGGTGAGCTCTCAGCAGGGCCTTGAAGGGAATCTCTTGAAGGGAATCTCCAATCTCTTACTGAAACCTTTCCTCTTGCCCAATAACAATAATAATAATAATAATGCTGGTATTTGTTAAGTGCTTACTCTGTGCCAAGGCCACGCACAAAGACACCCTCCCCCTGCAAATCCTTCAGACTACAACTCTCTCCATTTTCAAATCCCTCTCGAAATCATTCATTCATTCAACCCTATTTATTGAGTGCTTACTGTATGCTGAGCACTGTACTAAGCGCTTGGGAAGTACAAGTCGGCAACATATAGAGACGGTCCCTACCCAACAACGGGCTCACAGTCCACCCTTCCCTCTGAGAAGCATTTCCCACCACCGAATCTGGTTACGCCCATCCAAGAACCACGCTTAGCATTTATAATAATAATAATAATAATACTAATTATGATGGCATTTGTTAAGCGCTTACTATGTGCCGAACACTGTTCTAAGCGCTGGGGTAGATACAAGCTAATCAGATTGTCCCATGTGGGGCTCACAGTCTTCATCCCCACTTTACAGATGAGGGAACTGAGGCACAGAGAAGTCAAGTGACTGGCCCAAAGTCACAGAGCTTGTCGGTGGCGGAGTCGGGATTAGAACCCACGACTTCTAACTCCCAAGTCCATGATCTTTCCACTATGCCATGCTGCTTCTCTATTCATGTACATGCAACCATCATAAACACTGACATATATATATATATATATATATATATAATCAATTGTACAGTATTGATTTTGATTACTCTAATTTGAAAATATTTTTGTGTCTTCCTCATTTAGTGCTTTGCACATAGTAAGCGCTTAACAAATGCCATTATTATTATTATTATTATTATTATTTAGAGGGCAAACACCTCTGGGGCAGGGAACTTGTCTCATGCTTCTGTTGTAGCCTCCTAAGCACTTCATACAGTGCCCTGCACCCAATGAGAGCTCAATAAATACCTTTACTATTCTGCTGGGTGACCTTGGGCAAGTCACTTCACCGTGCCTCAGTTCCCTCATCTGTAAAATGGGGATGAATGAAGACTGTGAGCCCCTTGTATCTCCCCCAGCGCTTAGAATAGTGCTTGGCACATAGTAAGTGATTAACAAATATCATCATTAATTAATTCCCTGTGCCTCAGTTCCCTCATCTGTAAAATGGGGATGAAGACAGCCCCACGTGGGACAACTTGGTTACCTTGTATCTCCCCCAGCGCTTAGAACAGGGCTTGGCACCTAATAAGTGCTTAACAAATACCATCATTAATGAATTAAGTCATTATTTCCCTGTGGCTGAGTTCCCTCATCTGTAAAATAGGGATGAAATCTGTGAGCCCCACGTGGGACAACCCGATTACCTTCTATCTCCCTCAGCGCTTAGAACAGTGCTTGGCACATAGTAGGCGCTTAACAAATACCATTATTAATTATTATTTCCCTGTGCCTCAGTTCCCCCATCTGTAAAATGGGGATTTAAAGTGTGAGCCCCACGTGGGGCAACCCGATTACCTTCTATCTCCCCCAGCGCTTAGGACAGTGCTTATCACATGGTAAGCACTTAACAAATACCATTATTAATTAATTTATTATTTCCCTGTGCCTCAGTTCCCTCATCTGTAAAATGGGGATTAAAAGTTTGAGCCCCACGTGGGACAACCCGATTACCTTCTATCTCCCTCAGCGCTTAGAACAGTGCTTGGCACATAGTAAGCGCTTAACAAATACCATCATTAATTAATGTATTATTTCCCTGGGCCTCAGTTCCCTCACCTGTAAAATGGGGATTAAAAGTGTGAGCCCCACGTGGGACAACCTGATTACCTTCTATCTCCCCCAGCGCTCAGAACAATGCTTGGCACATAGTAAGCGCTTAACAAATACCATCATTAATTAATTAATTACCCTGTGCCTCAGTTCCCTCATCTGTCAAATGGGGATGAAGACTGTGAGCCCCACATGGGCCAACCTGATCACCTTGTATCTTCCCCAGCGCTTAGAACAGTGCTTGGCACACGGTGGGCGCTTAACAAATACCATTATGATGATGATTGATGATGATGATGATGAATGGATGGATGGATGAGTGAATGAATGAAGGCACGTGACCGTCACTACGCCTGCGCAGCCCCGTTTTTTTCCCGCTCCGCAGTGTAGGGCTGCAACGGAGGCGGGTCCTATATAGGCCCTGTCCATTTGCGCATGCCCAGTTGAGACCACGCCCCCCGGCGCGGGCGTTTCTGGGAGATGTATTCCGCCCCTGGCGCGGGCGTTTCTGGGAAATGTAGTTCGATGGAGTGCATTCACTCCTTCATTCAATCGTATTTATTGAGCGCTTCCTGTGTGCAGAGCACTGTACTAAGCGCTTGGGAAATACAAGTTGGCAACATATAGAGACGGACCCTACCCCACAACGGGCTCACAGTCTAGAAGGGGAAGAAAGACAACAAAACAAAACATGGAGACAGGTGTCAAAACCATCAGAATAAATTAAGCGCTTAGTACAGAGAAGCAGAAGCAGCGTGGTTCAGTGGAAATCAATCAATCAATCGTATTTATTGAGAGCTGACTGTGTGCAGAGCACTGTACTAAGCGCTTGGGAAGTCCAAGTTGGCAACATATAGAGGCAGTCCCTACCCAACAGTGGGTTTACAGTCTAGAAAGAGCACGGGCTCTGGAGTCAGAGGTCGTGGGTTCAAATCCCGGCTCCACCAATTGTCAGCTGTGTGACCTTGGGCTGGTCACTTCAGTTCTCCGGGCCTCAGTTCCCTCATCTGTCAAATAGGGATGAAGACTGTGAGCCCCCCGTGGGACAACTTGATCACCTTGTAACCTCCCCAGTGCTTAGAACAGTGCTTGGCACATAGTAAGCGCTTCATAAATGCCATTATTAATTAATTAATTACAGTGCTCTGCACACAGTAAGCTCTCAATAAATACAACTGACTGAATGAATGAAATAGAATTATAGCTACATGCACATCATTAATAAAATAGTAAATATGTACAAGTAAAATAGAGTAACAAATCTGTACAAATATATACAAATAGAGTGCTAAATCTGTACAAATATACACAAGTGCTGTGGGGAGGGGAAGGAGGTAGGGCGGGGGAAATGGGGAGGAGGAGAGGAAAAAGGGGGCTCAGTCTGGGAAGGCCTCCTGGAGGAGGTGAGCCCACTGTTGGGTAGGGACTGTCTCTAGATGTTGCCAACTTGTACTTCCCAAGCGCTTAGTACAGTGCTCAGTTCCCTCATCTGTAAAATGGGATGAAGACTGTGAGCCCCTCGTGGGACAACCTGCTTACCTTGTAATAATAATAATAATGATGATGCCATTTATTAAGCACTTACTATGTGCAAAGCACTGTTCTAAGCGCTGGGGGGATACAAGGTGATCAGGTTGTCCCACGGGGGGCTCACAGTCAACCCCCATTTTACAGATGAGGGAACTGAGGCCCAGAGAAGTTAAGTGACTTGCCCGAGGACACACAGCTGACAAGTGGCGGAGCCGGGATTTGAACTCACGACCACTGACTCCAAAGCCCGGACTCTGTGTACCTACCCCAGTGCTTAGAACAGTGCTTTGCACATAGTAAGCGCTTAACAAATACCAACATTATTATTATTATTATTTTGTTAATAATGCGCATCTAGCTTTACTTCTATTTGTTCTGATGATTTTGACACCTGTCTACATGTTTTGTTTTGTTATCTGTTTCCCCCTTCTAGACTCTGAGCCCGTTGTCGGGTAGGGACCGTCTTGGACTTCCCAAGCGCTTAGTCCAGTGCTCTGCACACAGTAAGCGCTCAATAAATATGATTAAATGAGTGAATGAATGAATGAAAGAAAGTCACTTCATTCATTCAATAGTATTTATGGAGCGCTTACTGTGTGCAGAGCACTGGACTAAGCGCTTGGGAAGTATATGGCTCAGTGGAAAGAGCATGGGCTTTGGAGTCAGAGGTCATGGGTTCAAATCCCGGCTCCACCAATTGTCAGCTGTGTGACCTTGGGCAAGTCACTTCACTTCTCCGGGCCTCAGTTCCCTCATCTGTAAAATGGGGATTAAAACTGTGAGCCCCACGTGGGACAACCTGATCACCTTGTATCCTCCCCAGCGCTTAGAGCAGTGCTTTGCACATAGTAAGCGTTTAATAAATGCCATTATCATTATTATTATTACAAGTTAGCAACATATAGAGACGGTCCCAACGGTCCCTACCCTACTTCACTTCTCTGGGCCTCAGTTCCCTCCTCTGTAAAATGGGGATGAAAACTGTGAGCCTCACATGGGACAACCTGATGACCTTGTATCTACCCCAGCGCTTAGACCAGTGCTCGGCACATTGTAAGCGCTTAACAAATGCCATTATTATTATTACTATTACTATTACTGTATCTCCCCCAGCGCTTAGAACAGAGGTTGGCACATAGTGAGCGCTTAGCAAACGGCATCAGTGACGCCCGGCCCCCGCCACGGGCGTTTCTGGGAAATGTAGTCGGGGGGTGGGGTGGGGCGGGCCGGAGCCTGCCGCTCCTTCCCGCCCCGACCGGCCGTGGCCCTCGGGATCTCGCGGTCTGTCTGTCTGTCTGTGTGTGTCTGTGTGTGTCTGTGTGTGTGTGTGTGTGTGTCTGTGTCTGTCCCCCCCTGGCTGCATTTTGGGGGCCGCTTCCCCCCGGGCCCTGCCGCCCCGCGGGACCCCGCGCCAGGTAGGGCCCCGCCCGCCCCTCCGGCCTTCTCCTGTGGTGTCCCTCTCCTGTGTCCCTCTCTCCTGTGGTGTCCCTCTCCTGTGTCCCTCTCCTGTGTCCCTCTCCAGCCCTCTGCCCTTCCCTCCTTCTGGCCCTCCGTTCCTCCAGCCTTCTCTCTCCCTCCATCCCTCTCCCCCTCTCTCCCTCCATCCCTCTCTCCCTCCCTCCTTCTGGCTCTCCCTCCTTCTGCCCTTCCGTCCCTCCATCCTTCTCTCTCCCTCCATCCCTCTGTCCCTCCATCCTTCTGTCCTTCTCTCCCTCCTTCTGCCCCTCCGTCCCTCCATCCTCTGTCCCTCCATCCCTCTCTCCCTCCATCCTTCTGTCCTTCTCTCCCTCCTTCTGCCCCTCCGTCCCTCCATCCTCTGTCCCTCCATCCCTCTCTCCCTCCATCCTTCTGTCCTTCTCTCCCTCCTTCTGCCCCTCCGTCCCTCCATCCCTCTGGCCCTCCATCCCTCTGTCCCTCCATCCTTCTGTCCTTCTCTCCCTCCTTCTGCCCCTTCGTCCCTCCATCCTTCTCTCTCCCTCCATCCCCCTCTCCCTCCATCCCTCCATCCTTCTGTCCTTCTCTCCCTCCTTCTGTCTCTCCTTCCTTCTGCCCCTCCGTCCCTCCATCCTTCTCTGTCCCTCCATCCCTCTCTCCCTCCCTCCTTCTGTCCTTCTCTCCCTCCTTCTGTCCCGCCGTCATACCATCCTTCCCTCCCTCCATCCTTCTCTCTCTCCCTTCCTCCTTCTCTCCCTCCTTCTCGCCAGCCTTCTGTCCCTCCGTCCTTCTCTCCATCTTTCCTTCTGTCCCTCCATCCCTCTCTCCCTCCTTCTCTCCAGCCTTCTGCTCCTCTGCCCTTCTGTCCCTCCCTCCTTCTGTCCCTCCGTCCTTCTCTCCTTCCTTCCTTCTGTCCTTCTCTCCCTCCTTCTCTCCCTCCCTCCTTCTGTCCCTTCGTCCCTCCACCCCTCCCTCCTTCCCTCCCTCCATCCCTCTCTCCCTCTTTCTCTCCAGCCTTCTGCCCTTCTGTCCTCTCCCTCCGGCCTTCTCCTTCCCTCCGTCCCTCCCTCCGTCCTTCTCTCCCTCCTTCCCTCCAGCCTTCTGCCCTTCTGTCCCTCCGTCCTTCTTCTTCCCTCCTTCTGTCCCTCCGTCCCTCCCTCCTTCTCCTTCCCTCCTTCTGTCCCTCCGTCCCTCCCTCCATCCCTCTCTCCCTCCTTCTCTCCAGCCTTCTGCCCCTCTGTCCCGTCCCTCCGTCCTTCTCTCCCTCCCTCCTCCTGCCCCTCCGGCCCTCCATCCTTCCCTCCGGCCCTCCGGCCTTCTCTCTCCAGCTTTCTCTCCCTCCTTCTCTCCAGCCTTCTGCCCTTCTGTCCTACTTCTCCCTCCATCTTTCCCTCCACCCCGTCCTTCTGCCCCTCCGTCCTTCTCTCCCTCCCTCCTCTGCCCCTCCGTCTCTCCATCCCGCTCTCCCCGCTTCTCTTCCTCTGTCTCTCCAGCCTTCTGCCCTTCTGTCCCTCCGTCCCTCCATCCCTCCCACCGTCTGTCCCTCTGTCCTTCTCTCCTTCCCTCCGTCTCTCCGTCCTTCCCTCCCCCCTTCTTTCCCTCCACCTCTCCTGCCTTGTGCCCTTCCATCCTTCTCTCCCTCCCTCCCTCGGCCTCTCCGTCCTTTCCTCCCTCCATCCTTCTCTCCCTCCCTCCTTCTGTCCTTCCATCCCTCCATCCTTCTTTCCCTCCACCCTCTACCCTTCCCTCCCTCCGTCCCTCCGTCCTTCTGTTCCTCCTTCTCTCCATCCTTCCCTCCCTCCGGCCTTCTCTCCTTCCCTCCTTCTGCCCCTTCGTCTCTCCATCCTTCCGTCCCTCCGTCCTTCTGTCCCTCTTTCCGTCCCTCCATCCTTCTCTCTCTCCATCCTCCTTCAGTCCCTCCTTCCTTCTGTCCCTCCTTCTGTCCCTCCTTCTCTCCATCCCTTCCCCTGCCCCGCTGGGGGAGGAAGCTTCCCGGCCGGTGCCCACCTCCACCCCCGGCCTCTGTGCCCACCCTTTCCTCTTAGGGAGGTGGGGCTGGGGGACCAGGCCCCCAATCAATCAATCAATCAGTCGTATTTATTGAGCGCTTACTGTGTGCAGAGCACTGGACTAAGCGCTTGGGAAGTACAACCCTGGTCCTCGATTCCCCAGATCCTGGGCCGGGTGCTCCAGAGCTGGCAGGGACTCGGGCTCCTCGTCCCTTTGCAAAGGGCAAAATGGGGACCCCGAGGTTGTGGGGGGATCCCCCATACGTGCACCCTTAGAAGACCCCCACATCCCCAATTGCACCAGGGTTCTGCACCCCATCCCCCGACCCCCATCATCCAAGGCCCAGGCCGCTTTCCTTCCCTTTCTAGACTGTGAGCCCACTGTTGGGACTGTCTCTATATGTTGCCAACTTGTACTTCCCAAGCGCTTAGTACAGTGCTCTGCAATCAATCAATTGTATTTATTGAGCGCTTACTGTGTGCCTCTGCACACTGTACTAAGCACTTGGGAAGGACAGGTTGGCAACATATAGAGACGGTCCCTACCCAACAGTGGGCTTACAGTGCTCTGCACACAGTAAGCGCTCAATAAATACGATTGATTGATTGTTTGGGCCTGGATCCAACAGGCCATTGGCAATAATAACGATGATATATGTGTATTTAAGTGCTTACTATGTGCCAGGCATTGCGCTACGCTCTGGGCACCCGAGCTGTATGGCCGCAGCTCTCTCTCGGCCCAACCCTGGCTTTAGAAACCGAGCCTCTGGGCCCATTGCAAAATCTTACGTCTTTTTGTTTCCTAGCGCGGGCCGGGAAGGGGTGGATCTCTGCCCAAACCGGTCCGATCTCACATCATCGCAGATTATCAGAAGGACGGGAAACCAGTTACTTGGTAGTCGTTACATGGCGACAGCGAATTCAACTATCCTTCAGCCAACGCCAGGTAACCCCCAGCAAAAAAAAGTTGACTTCATCTGCTTCTTTCCCTTGCCAAAAACGGGCTCCTGGGTGGTTTTCCCGAATCAAACCCGAGGTTTTCTTCAAATCTTGCAAACTCAACCATTCCGAAAGCGCTTCCGTGCAGTTGTCTGCACCAGTTTGACTGACAAAATCTCCTGCAGTAGGCACAGTCCTCTCCCGCAATGCTCGTTGAAGTATTTAACAATAATTTATAAAATTGGGGATGTAAGACCCCAGTGTAATATAATATAATAATAACGATGGTATTTCCACTGAGCCACGAGAAGCAGCGCGGCTCAGTGGAAAGAGCCCGGGCTTTGGAGTCGGAGGTCATGGGTTCAAATCCCGGCTCCGCCGCTTGTCAGCTGGGTGACTTTGGGCGAGGCACTTTACTTCTCAGAGAAGCAGCGTGGCTCAGTGGAAAGAGCCCGGGCTTTGGAGTCAGAGGTCATGGGTTCAAATCCTGGCTCCGCCACTTGTCAGCTGGGTGACTTTGGGCAAGTCACTTCACTTCTCTGGGCCTCAGTAACCTCATCTGTAAAATGGGGATGAAGGCTGTGAGCCCCCTGTGGGACAACCTGATCACCCTGTAGCCTCTCCTGCGCCTAGAACAGTGCTTTGCACGTAGTAAGCACTTAATAAAATGCAATCATTAATCATTATTCTCTGAGCCTCAGTTACCTCATCTGTAAAATGGGGGACTGTGAGCCCCTCGTGGGACAACTTGATCACCTTGTAACCTCCCCAGCGCTTAGAACAGTGCTTTGCACATAGTAAGCGCTTAATAAATGCCATCCTCATTATTATTATTTGTTAAGCGCTTACTACGTGCCAAGCACGGTGAAATAATCACCCCTTGAATTTGTGAAGAGCTCTTTTTTTCTTTAATCAATCGATGGTTGATTAAACCATCCCCCTCGTCCCCCTCTCCATCCCCCCCATCTTACCTCCTTCCCTTCCCCACAGCACCTGTATATATGTTTGTACATATTTATTACTCTATTTATTTGTGTATTTATTTTACTTGTACATATCTATTCTATTTATTTTATTTTGTTAGTATGTTTGGTTTTGTTCTCTGTCTCCCCCTTTTAGACTGTGAGCCCACTGTTGGGTAGGGACTGTCTCTATATGTTGCCAACTTGTACTTCCCAAGCGCTTAGTCCAGTGCTCTGCACACAGTAAGCGCTCAATAAATACAATTGATGATGATGATGATGATGGTATTTATCGAGCGCTTATGCGGAGCACTAAACACTTGGGAGAGTACAGGACACATTCCTTTAACAAAGGCCTTCTGCGTCAGTTCTCTCTTTTGTTTTCTCTTCACGATTTCCCTGGGTGATAATGCAACTTTTATTCTCATTTTTGAAAATGGGAGAGATGGAGGCACGGAGCAATTAAAGTGACTCGATGCGGGTCCCTGGCGGAGCGAGGAATAAAATAAAAGTGTCCTGCCTCCCAATCCCAAGCTGTTCCCTCTAGAGCCCGCAGGCTCAGGGCAGAAGCTGGGACAATCAATCAATCGTATTTATTGAGCGCTTACTGTGTGCAGAGCACTGTACTAAGCGCTTGGGAAGTACAAGTTGGCAACATATAGAGACAGTCCCTACCCAACAGTGGGCTCACAGTCTATGAGTTGTGCGGTGCTCTGCACACAGAAAGCGCTCAATAAATACGATTGAATGAATGAATTTCCCACGGCCCATAGCCCCAGCAGGCTCAGGCCGGTGGTGTTCCCCCGCTGTTTTTCAGGATTTCCTGCTGAGCCGAACTTCGACCCGCACATCGCCCTTGGCCTCACCCTCCGCAATTCCCTGATAGACAATGACTCTTCACCCACTTCAGAGCCTTATAGAAGAAAAGCAGCGTGGCTCAGTGGAAAGAGCCCGGGCTTTGGAGTCAGAGGTCATGGGTTCAAATCCCGGCTCCGCCAACTGTCAGCTGTGTGACTTTGGGCAAGTCACTTCACTTCTCTGGGCCTCAGTTCCCTCATCTGTAAAATGGGGATGAAGACTTTGAGCCCCACGTGGGACAACCTGATCACCTTGTAACCTCCCCAGTGCTTAAGACAGTGCTTGGCACATAGTAAACGCTTAATAAATGCCAAATGCTGCCCTGAGCCACGTGGACAACCTCCCTCACTGGTGGCTGAAGGCTAACACCTGGGAAGCTCAAAATGATGTCTGCAGGGATCTGTGGAAAGATTTAACATCTCCAAAGGATCAGATTCCTGCTACCGTAGACAAGGTTGCATTTCAGACAGGAATGCTCGAGCTGAGGAAAAACTAAGGGCTTCTTAACCGGGCATTTGCCAGGATTACATAATAATAATGATGGCATTTATTAAGCGCTTACTATGTGCAAAGCACTGTGCTAAGCACTGGGGAGGTTACACGGTGATCAGGTTGTCCCACGGGGGGCTCACAGTCTTCATCCCCATTTTACCGATGAGGTAACAGAGGCCCGGAGAAGTGAAGTGACTTGCCCAATGCCAGCTGACAGTTGGCAGAGCCGGGATTTGAACTCATGACCTCAGACTCCAAAGGCCGTGCTCTTTCCACTGAGCCCCGCTGCTTCTCCCTTCTTAAAGGAAGCTGTTCCAAACAAGTTTGACTGGATTCCAAGTGACTTGAGCGATTCAAACCACACTTATTCCTGTTTCCTAAATTAATCCTGCCCGGATCTGGAGAAACCGTATCCGTTGGATTAAGTCTGGATCTTGGAGGGACCCTCAAACCGGTGTTATATAAGAGACGCACCCTTCTTAAAGGAAGTTGTTCCAAACAAGTTTGACCGGATTCCAAGTGACTTGAGCGATTCAAACCACACTTATTCGTGTTTCCTAAATCAATCCTACCTGGATCTGAAGAAAGCGTATCCGTTTGATTAAGTCTGGATCTTAATCCGGTACAGTGGAGCCGGGGAAAACCGCTGAATCCTGGCAGTCAAATCAAATAGAGAAGCAGCGTGGCTCAGCGGAAAGAGCACGGGCTTTGGATCAGGAGTCGTGGGTTCGAATCCAGACTCCACCACTTAGCTGTGTGACTTTGGGCAAGTCGCTTTACTTCTCTGTGCCTCAGTTCCCTCATCTGTAAAATGGGGATTAAGGCTGTGAGCCCCCCGTGGGACAACCTCATCTCCTTGTAACCTCCCCAGCGCTTAGAACAGTGCTTTGCACATAGTAAGTGCTTAATAAATGTCATTTTAAAAAAATCAATCAATCAATCGTATTTATTGAGCGCTTACTGTGTGAAGAGCACTGTACTAAGCGCTTGGGAAGTACAAGCTGGCAACATATAGAGACAGTCCCTACCCAACAACGGGCTCACAGTCTAGAAGGGGAAGACAGACAACAAAACCAAACATACTAACAAAATAAAGGACCTGGGTTCTAATCCCTGCTCTGCCGCTTGTCTGTTAAATATTAAATATATATAATATATAAATATATTAAAGCATATAGCTTTAATTCTATTTGTTCTGACGATTTTGACACCTGTCTACGTGTTTTGTTTTGTTGTCTGTCTCCCGTTTCTAGACTGTGAGCCCGTTATTGGGTAGGGACCGTCTCTAGATGTTGCCAACTTAGACTTCCCAAGTGCTTAGTACAGTGCTCTGCACACAGTAAGCGCTCGATAAATATGATTGAATGAATGAATGAATGAAGGCATTCCTCAATCCAGCTGGGGTCTGAGAGGTGGCTGACTCTCTTCTCTCCAGCGGGAGATTTTGGTTCATCCTGAAAGAATCAGAAAAATCAGTTGTTATTTTATGGGTATCTCTTAAGTGCTTCCTATGCACCAGGCACTGTACTAAGCGCTGGGGGAGATCCAAGCTAATCAGGTTGGACACGGTCCCTGTCCCACATGGGACTCACAGTCTTACAGTCTCACAGTCTTGAGAAGCGGCGTGGCTCAGTGGAAAGAGCCCGGGCTTTGGAGTCAGAGGCCATGGGTTCAAATCCCGGCTCCGCCACTTGTCAGCTGTGTGACTTTGGGCAAGTTACTTGACTTCTCTGTGCCTCCGTTCCCTCATCTGTAAAATGAGGATTAAGTCTATGAGCCCCACGTGGGACAACCTAATCACTTCGTATCCTCCCCAGCGCTTAGAACAGTGCTTTGCACATAGTAAGTGCTTAATAAATGCCATCATTATTATTATTAATCCCAAATTTGCAGATGAGGTAACTGAGGCCCAGAGAAGTGAAGCGTCGTGCCCTGTAGCGCACAGCTGACAAGTGGCGGAGCCGGGATTCGAACTCAGGTCCTTCTGACTCCTAGGGCTGGGCTCTAGCCGCTGGGCCACGCTGCTTCTGTTGAACTTTCCTAGAGTCTCAGCCTCGGAGCGGGAGGCGGAGGGCAGGAGGATGACCGAACTGGCTCACTCTAAGCTGGGTGATGGGAATGTTGGGCAGATGTCAGCGTTTAGAACAGTGCTTGGCACCTAGTAAGCGCTTATCAAATGCCATCATTACTGTTATTATTGTGGATCAAGCAAACTTCCGTTCCCCAAGGGTAGGGGAGTAGAGGAGCCCCCTCCATCTTCATTAATTCATTCATCTCCATCTTCATTAATCTTCATTAATCTTCATCTTCATCTTCATTAATTCATCTTCATTTTTAGACTGTGAGCCCACTGTTGGGTAGGGACTGTCTCTATGTGTTGCCAATTTGTACTTCCCAAGCGCTTAGTACAGTGCTCTGCACATAGTAAGCGCTCAATAAATACGATTGATTGATTGATTAACCTTCTCCCTTTCCCTTTGTTTCAGTGACCGAGCATGGGAGGAAAGAAATGCAGTGTGTGGATGTTTCTCCCGCTTGTGTTCACCCTTTTCACTTCGGCCGGGCTGTGGATTGTGTAAGCATCTGCCCGGGCCGTGGGGACTGGGGTGGGGAATAATAATAATAATGATAATGATAATAATAATAATAATAATAATAATAATAATAATAGTATCTGTTAAGCGCTTACTATGTGCAGGCACTGTACTTGGCTCTGGCACCAGAAGGGACACCCAAAGATGCACAATGGGAGGGTGCATTAAATGATCCATCAGTGGTATTTCTGGAGCACTCGTTGTCTAGAGTGTGAGCCCGCTGTTGGGTAGGGACCATCTCTATATGTTGCCAACTTGTACTTCCCAAGCGCTTAGTACAGTGCTCTGCACACAGTAAGCGCTCAATAAATACGATTGAATGAATGAATGTACAGAGCACTGTACTAACCACTTGGGAGAGTCCAAAACAGAGTTGGTAGACACATTCCCTGCCCGCAACGAATTTACAGCAGAACCCAGAAAGGGGTCGATGTCTGTACATTGTCCTTATAAACAGGTGAAGTGCCGCTATAGGCAGAGGAGGTGAAATAAGGAGGTGAAATGCATATTCATTCATTTATTCATTCATTCATTCGTATTTATTCATTCAATCAATCGTATTTATTCATTCATTCATTCAATCAATCGTATTTATTCAATCAATCGTATTTATTCATTCATTCACTCATTCAATCTTATTTATTCATTCATTCAATCGTATTTATTCATTCATTCAATCAATCGTATTTATTCATTCATTCATTCATTCGTCCAATCAATTGTATTTATTCATTCATTCAATCGTATTTATTGAGCGCTTACTGTGTGCAGAGCACTGTACTAAGCGCTTGGGAAGTCCAAGTTGGCAACATCTAGAGACGGTCCCGACCCAACAGCGGGCTCACAGTCTAGAAGGGGGGAGACGGAGAACAAAACAAAACATATTAACAAAATAAATAGAATAAATATGGACAGATAAAATACAGTAATAAATACGTACAAACATATATACATATTCATTCATTCGTTCAATCGTATTTATTGAGCGCTTACTGTGTGCAGAGCACTGGACTAAGCGCTTGGGAAGTCCAAGTTGGCAACATCTAGAGATGGTCCCGACCCAACAGCGGGCTCACAGTCTAGAAGGGGGAGACGGAGAACATAACAAAACATATTAACAAAATAAAATAAATAGAATAAATATGTACAAATAAAATCAATAAATAGAGTAATAAATAGGTATAAACATATATACATCTATACAGGTGCTGTGGGGAGGGGAAGGAGGTAAGGCAAGGGGGATGGGGATGGGGAGGAGGGGGAGAGGAAGGAGGGGGTTCAGTGTGGGAAGGCCTCCTGGAGGAGGTGAGCTCTCAGTAGGGCTTTGAAGGGAGGAAGAGTATTGAGCGCTTCCTGTGTGCAGAGCACTGTACTAAGCGCTTGGGAAGTACAAGTTGGCAACATACAGAGACAGTCCCTACCCAAAAGCGGGCTCACAGTCTAGAAGGGGGAGACAGACAACAAAACAAAACATATTAACAAAATAAAATAAGGAGAATAAATATGTACAAGTAAAATAGATAAAATAAATAGAATAATAAATCCGTACAAACATCTGTACATATATACAGGTGCTGTGGAGAGGGGAAGGAGGTAAGGCGGGGGGGATGGAGAGGGGGAGGAGGGGGAGAAGACACCAACCTGTTCATCCATTTGTTAAATGGCATGTGATCTTCCTCTAGCCCTTGGGCAAGTCGTTTGACTTCTCTGTGCCTCAGTTGCCTCATTTGAAAAATGAGGGAATAATAATAATAATGTTATTTGTTAGGCCTGTGAGCCTTGTGTGGGACATGGACTGTGCCCAACCCGATTTGTTTGTATCCACCCCACTGCTTAGTACAGTGCCTGGCACACAGTAACTGCTTAAGAAATAAGAATTATTATTATTATTATTGTTATTACTGTATGTTAATCCAGCCCTGCAATTAGCCAGTCAACTTCTCGCCCAGGGCAAGGTCACCAGGAGTACTGGTTTTTATTGAATTACCCTCATTCATTCATTCATTCAGTTGTATTTATTGAGCGCTTCCTGTGTGCAGAGCACTGGACTAAGCGCTTGGGAAGTACAAGTTGGCGACATATAGAGACGGTCTCGACCCAACAGCGGGCTCACAGTCGAGAATACTCTGTATAGTTTATTCATTCATTCATTCAATCGTATTTATTGAGCGCTTACTGTGTGCAGAGCACTGGACTAAGCGCTTGGGAAGTACAAGTCGGCGACATATAGAGACGGTCCCGACCCAACACCGGGCTCACGGTCGAGAATACTCTGTATAGTTTATTCATTCATTCCTTCAATCGTATTTATTGAGCGCTTACTGTGTGCAGAGCACTGGACTAAGCGCTTGGGAAGTCCAAGTTGGCAACATATAGAGATGGTCCTGACCCAACAACGGGCTCACAGTCGAGAATACTCTGTATAGTTCATTCATTCATTCATTCATTCAATCGTATTTATTGAGCGCTTACTGTGTGCAGAGCACCGGACTAAGCGCTTGGGAAGTACAAGTCGGCGACATATAGAGACGGTCCCGACCCAACACCGGGCTCACGGTCGAGAATACTCTGTATAGTTTATTCATTCATTCCTTCAATCGTATTTATTGAGCGCTTACTGTGTGCAGAGCACTGGACTAAGCGCTTGGGAAGTCCAAGTTGGCGACATATAGAGATGGTCCCTACCCAACAACGGGCTCAGTAGAATCATTAGAGGACTGGTCACTTTGTGGGTGGATATTTGCCACACACACTGGGCCCAGTTCATAAGCCCTTTTCCCAGACTGGGCCCCCTTTTCCCTCCCCGCCCCGCCCTACCTCCTTCCCCTCCCCGCAGCACCTGTATCTATTCGTACAGATTTATTACTCTATTTATTTTACTTGTCCGTATTTACTATTCTATTTATTTTGTCAATGATGTGCATCTAGCTTTAATTCTATTTATTCTGACGACTTGACACCCGTCCACATGTTTTGTTTTGTCGTCCGTCTCCCCCTTCTAGACCGTGAGCCCGTCGTTGGGTAGGGACCGTCTCTATATGTCGCCAACTTGGACTTCCCCAGCGCTTAGTACAGTGCTCTGCACACAGGAAGCGCTCAATAAATACGATTGAATGAATAAGCCAGTGACACCCGTCCACATGTTTTGTTTAGTTGTCTGTCTCCCCCTTTTAGACCGTGAGCCCGTTGTTGGGTCGGGACCGTCTCTATATGTCGCCGACTTGGACTTCCCCAGTGCTTAGTCCAGTGCTCTGCACACAGTAAGCGCTCAATAAATACGATTGAATGAATAAGCCAGTGACACCCGTCCACATGTTTTATTTTGTTGTCTGTCTCCCCCTTCTAGACTGTGAGCCCGTCGTTGGGTCGGGACTGTCTCTATATGTCGCCGACTTGTACTTCCCCAGCGCTTAGTCCAGTGCTCTGCACACAGTAAGCGCTCAATAAATACGATTGAATGAATAAGCCAGTGGACTAAGCCTTCACAAAATGGGAGGTCAGATCACGGCTGCCATTCATTCGCAGGTGGTTTTCTCATTCCGTTTTTTCCCTCGAGATACTTTTACCTCAGAAGGCTGAGGCGAGGTTTAAAAAAATGTCACGTAACGAAGTTGGTGCTCTACAAATGTAAACCCATCACGGTTCGGAATATGGGGCGGGGATTAATCTAGTTTACCTACTAAAACCCCCACCCAAAATAAACGACTTGAAAAATGGGGGAATAATAATAATAATAATAATAATGTTATTTGTTAGGCCTGTGAGCCTTGTGTGGGACATGAACCGTGCCCAACCCGATTTGTTTGTATCCACCCCACTGCTTAAAAAAAAAAATTACTCTCTTTCTCTCTCGGCAGATACTTTATCGCTGTGGAAGATAACAAAATCCTCCCCTTAAACGAGCCAGAAAGGTAACGTTCGTCGTTAAGATTTCTTTTCAGGAAGCAGAGCCTTTTTCGTGAAGGAAGTCAGTCCTCACGGCCGATGGTTTAATCTCGCTTCCTGTGCTTTTTGTTACCTAGGAAACCCGGTTCAAAACCCGCACCGTACATAAGGTAGTAGCGACGTGTCTTTTCCAGCGACGTGTGGGTGGACCGAAGTCGGGGGCGGGATGGAGGTGGGGAGAGTTCGAGAATTTTTCGGAGTTTCAATAAAATGTTCTGTTTTTTTCCCAGTTTTGCGGGCGACGCGCCTCCGGCCAGCTGTGTGTTTAGCCAAGTCATGAACATGGCTTCATTCCTAGGTAGGAAGTGTGAATAATGATGGTATTTGTTAAGCGCTTACTCTGTGCCAAGCACTATTCTTGGTGTATGGAGAAGCAGCGTGCTTGGGAGTCAGAGGTCATGGATTCCAATCCCGACTTGTCAGCTGGGTGACTTTGGGGAAGTCACTTAATCAATCAATCAATCAATCAATCAATCGTATTTATTGAGTGCTTACTGTGTGCTGAGCAC
The DNA here is from genome assembly GCF_015852505.1 of Tachyglossus aculeatus. Classification (NCBI taxonomy): domain Eukaryota; kingdom Metazoa; phylum Chordata; class Mammalia; order Monotremata; family Tachyglossidae; genus Tachyglossus; species Tachyglossus aculeatus. Next base: position 11,092,802 of record NC_052082.1, read on the forward strand.
TGTACTAAGCGCTTGGGAAGTACAAGTTGGCAACATATAGAGACGGTCCTTACCCGACAGTGGGCTCACAATCTAAAAGGATTGTGGAGAAGCATATGGAGAAGCAGCGTGGCTCAGTGGGAAGAGCCCGGGCTTGGGAGTCAGAGGTCATGGGTTCCAATCCCGACTTGTCAGCTGGGTGACTTTGGGGAAGTCACTTAACCTCTCTGGGCCTCAGTTCCCTCATCTGTCAAATGGGGGTGAAGACTGTGAGCCCCCGTGTGGGACAACCTGATCACCTTGTATCCCCCCCAGCGCTTAGAACAGTGCTTGGCACACAGTGGGCCTCAGTTCCCTCATCTGTAAAATGGGGATGAAGACTGTGAGCCCCTGTGTGGGACAACCTGATCACCTTGAACGCCCCCAGCACTTAGAACAGTGCTTGGCACAAAGTGGACCTCAGTTCCCTCATCTGTAAAATGGGGATGAAGACTGTGAGCCCCTGTGTGGGACAACCTGATCACCTTGTATCCCCCCAGCACTTAGAACAGTACTTGGCACAAAGTGGGCCTCAGTTCCCTCATCTGTCAAATGGGGATGAAGACTGTGAGCCCCTGTGTGGGACAACCTGATCACCTTGTATCCCCCCAGCGCTTAGAACAGTACTTGGCACAAAGTGGGCCTCAGTTCCCTCATCTGTCAAATGGGGATGAAGACTGTGAGCCCCCCCGTGGGACAACCTGATCACCTTGTATCCCCCCCAGTGCTTAGAACAGTGCTTGGCACATAGTGAGTGCTTAACAAATACCACCATCGTCATCAATCAATCAATGGTATTGAGTAGTAGTAGTAGTAATAATAATAATTCTAGACTGTGAGCCCATTGTTGGGTAGGGACCGTCTCTATATGTTGCCAACTTGTAATAATAATAATAATAATAATAATGGCATTTCTTAAGCGCTTACTATGTGCAAAGCACTGTTCTAAGCGCTGGGGAGGTTACAAGGTGATCAGGTTGTCCCACGTGGGGCTCACAGTCTTCATCCCCATTTTCCAGATGAGGGAACTGAGGCCCAGAGAAGCGAAGTGACTTGCCCACAGCTGACAAGTGGCGGAGCCGGGATCTGAACACATGACCTCTGACTCCAAAGCCCAGGCTCTTTTCACTGAGCCATGCTGCTTGTACAGATGTATTACTTTATTTATTTTACTTGTATGTATTTACTACTCTATTCTATTAGTGGCGTGCATATAGCTATAATTCTACTTATTCTGACGGTTTTGACACCTGTCTGCTTGTTTCGTTGTCCGTCTCCCCCTTCTAGACCTTGAGCCCTCTTTCGGGTAGGGACTGTCTCTATCTGTTGCCGACTTGTCCTTCCCAAGCGCTTAGTCCAGTGCTCTGCGCACAGTCAGCACTTAATAAATACGAGTGAATGAATGAATGACTCCACCACTTGTCTGCTTTGTGACCTCGGACGAGTCACTTCACTTCTCTGGGCCTCAGTTACCTCATCTGTATACTGTGAGCCCCATGCGGGACAGGGACTGTATCCAACATTCATTCAATCGTATTTATTGAGCGCTTACTGTGTGCAGAGCACTGGACTAAGCGCTTGGGAAGGACAAGTTGGCAACATATAGAGACGGTCCCTACCCAACTACGGGCGTGATTTTCTTGTATCCACCCCAGTACGGTGCCTGGCCCGTAGTAAGCGCTCAACAGATACCGCGGTGATCATCCGGTGCCTTACCCGGGGCGAGTGTGTGATTTTTATTTTCTTCTTTTTCCTATTTTTTGTTGCGTTTGAGCCCTTGTGGTGGCCGTCCTGCGCTTCCTCCAGCTGAAACCGAAGGTGCTGACCCCTTGGCTGAACGCCGGCGGACTGGTCGCCCTGTGCCTGGCCTCCTTTGGGATGACCTTACTGGGGAACTTCCAGGTAACCTCGTTTCCGCTCCGTGACAACATCCCTCCGCCTCCAGCCTCTCCGTGGCTCCTTCCAAATCCACATCCCACCCCGTCTTCAAAGCCCTCCTAAAAACAATAATAATGATGATGATGGTATCTGTAAAGCGCTTACTAGGTGCCGAGCACCGTCCTAAGCGCTGGGGGAGATACAAGGTCAGCAGGTTGTCCCACGGGGGGGCTCACAGTCTTCATCCCCATTTTACAGACGAGGTAACTGAGGCCCGGAGAAGTGGACTTGCCCAAAGTCACACACTTCTCTGGGCCTCAGTTCCCCCTTCTAGACTGTGAGCCCACTGTTGGGTAGGGACTGTCTCTAGATGTTGCCAACTTGGACTTCCCAAGCGCTTCGTACAGTGCTCTGCACACAGTAAGCGCTCAATAAATACGATTGATGATGATGAAGGGGCAGAGCCGGGATTAGAACCCGCGACCTCTGACTCCCAAGCCCGGGCTCTTTCGAAAAGCCGCCTCTCCTCTGGTGGCATCTCAAACTAATCGCCCACTTTCTTGGTTAGAAAGTCACCACGTCACTTCTCCGGTGCACTTAACAATTTATCAGTGATTTATTTATCCACTTGTATTTTTTTGTATTTCTCTCAAGCTCTTAACTATTTCCTATTTTTTATGGTCTATTTTTTTACTGGGTGTCAGGCCCTGTAATAATAATAATAATAATGATGGCATTTATCAAGCGCTTACTATGTGCCAAGCACTGTTCTAAGCGCCGGGGAGGTTACAAGGTGATCAGGTTGTCCCACGGGGGGCTCACAGTCTTCATCCCCATTTTCCAGATGAGGGAACTGAGGCCCAGAGAAGTGAAGTGACTTGCCCGAAGTCACCCAGCTGACAATTGGCGGAGCCGGGATTTGAACCCGTGACCTCGGACTCCAAAGCCCGGGCTCTTTCCACTGAGCCACGTTGCTTCTCTAAGCGCTGGGGTAGATAGGAGCTAATCATCAGTCATATTTATTGAGCGCTTACTGTGTGCAGAGCACTGTACTAAGCGCTAAGAGCTAATCGGGTTGGAGACGAGTCCCTGTCCAAGATGGGGCTCATAGTCTCAATCCCCATTTTACAAATGAGGAAACTGAGGCCCAGAGAACTGAAGTCAGTTGCCCACAGCGGATGATAAATAATAAATACATAATAATGGCATTTATTAAGCGCTTACTATGTGCAAAGCACTGTTCTAAGCGCTGAGGAGGTTACAAGGTGATCAGGTTGTCCCAAATGGGGCTCACAGTCTTCATCCCCATTTTACCGATGAGGGAACTGAGGCCCAGAGAAGTGAAGTGACTTGCCCAAAGTCACACAGCTGACGGTGGAGCCGGAATTTGAACCCATGACCTCTGACTCCAAAGCCCGGGCTCTTTCCACTGAGCCATGCTTCTGGCAGAGGTGGGATTAGAACCCAGGTCCTCTGACTCCCAGGCCGAGCTCTTTCCGGCTGGCCAGGCCTCCCCCTCGGCCTGCCGGCAGTAATGAAAACAATAAGCGTGGCTCAGTGGAAAGAGCCCGGGTTTTGGAGTCAGAGGTCGTGGGTTCAAATCCAAGCCAATTGTCAGCTGTGTGACTTTGGGCAAGTCACTTCACTTCTCTGGGCCTCAGTTCCCTCATCTGGAAAATGGGGATTAAAACTGTGAGCCCCCCGTGAGACAACCTGATCACCTTGTAACCTTCCCAGCGCTTAGAACAGTGCTTTGCACATAGTAAGCGCTTAACAAATACCATCATCATTAATAATGATGATGATCAATCAATCAATCAATCAATCGTATTTATGGAGTGCTTACTGTGTGCAGAGCACTGGACTAAGCGCTTGGGAAGTACAAGTTGGCAACATAAAGAGATGGTCCCTACCCAACAGTGGGCTCACAGTCTACTAATGATGGCATTTAAGTGCCAGGTGCTGTAATAATAATAATTCTAATGATGGTATTTATTAAGCGCTTACTATGCGCTGTACTAAGCACTGGGGCGGATACAAGCGAATCGAGTGTAATAATAATAATATAATAATAATAATGGCATTTATCTTAATAAATGTGCAAAGCACTGTTCTAAGTGCTGGGGAGGTTACAAGATGATGAGGTTGTCCCACGGGGGGGCTCCCACTCTTCATCCCCATTTTCCAGATGATCAATCAATCAATCAATCAATCAATCGTCTTTATTGAGCGCTTACTATGTGCAGAGCACCGTACTAAGCGCTTGGGAAGTACAAATTGGCAACACATAGAGACAGTCCCTACCCAACAGCGGGCTCACAGTCTAAAAGGGGGAGACAGAGAACAGAACCAAACATACCGACAAAATAAAATAAATAGGATAGAAATGTACAAGCAAAATAAATAAATAAATAAATAAATAGAGTTATTTATTTATAACAGATGAGGGAACTGAGGCCCAGAGAAGCGAAGTGACTCGCCCAAAGTCACTCATCTGACAGTTGGCAGAACCCATGAGCTCTGACCCCAAAGCCTGGGCTCTTCTGCTCTGAGTTAGACACAGTCCCTGTCTCCTGAGGGGCTCCCGGTGTCAATCCCCATTTTACAGAGGAGGAAACTGAGGCCCAGGGAAGTGGCGGTCGCCCCGGATGTGTCCCCCTCCCGGCGGGGGCCCCCCGAATTGACGTTTGCCCGCCCTCCAGCTGTCCAACGACGAAGAGATCCACAACGTGGGCACCTCGCTGACTTTCGGGTTCGGCACCGTGGCCTGCTGGCTCCAGGCCGTCCTCACCCTCAGAACCAACATCAAGAACGAGGGGCGGAAAACGGGCATCCTGCGGGTGCTGCTGTCGGCGTCTATCACCCTCTGCGTAGTCCTCTGTATCCTTTGCCGCAGGGAAAGCGGGTTGGCGCGAGCACTGCGCTAAGCGCTTGGGAAGTCCAAGTCAGCAACATAAAGATAATAATAATAATGACGGCATTTATTAAGCGCTTCCTATGTGCCAAGCACCGTTCTAAGCGCTGGGGAGGTTACAAGGTGATCAGGTTGTCCCAGGGGGGCACACAGTCTTCATCCCCATTTTACAGATGAGGGAACTGAGGCCCAGAGAAGTGAAGTGACTCGCCCAGAGTCACCCAGCTGACAATTGGCGGAGCCGGGATTTGAACCCAGGACCTCTGACTCCAAAGCCCGGGCTCTTTCCACTGAGCCACGCTGCGTCATAAAGAGACGGTCCCTACCCGACAACGGGCTCACGGTCTAGAAGGGGGAGACAGGCAACAAAACAAAACATGTAGCGTGGTTAATTATTATTTTTACCTGGAGTTACTTGCCCCAGTGCTGAAAAGAAGAATAACCCTGCCTGCTTTTCCCTGATCATTCATTCAGTCGTATTTATTGAGCGCTTACTGTGTGCAGAGCACTGGACTAAGCGCTTGGGAAGGACAAGAGAAGCAGCGTGGCTCAGTGGGAAGAGCACGGGATTTGGAGTCAGAGGCCATGGGTTCAAATCCCGGCTCTGCCAATTGTCAGCTGTGTGACTTCGGGCAAGTCACTTAACTTCTCTGGGCCTCAGTTCCCTCATCTGTAAAATGAGGATTAAGACAGTGAGCCCCACGTGGGACAACCTGATCACCTTGTAACCTCCCCAGCGCTTAGAACAGTGCTTTGCACATAGGAAGCGCTTAATAAATGCCATTATTATTACAGTGCTCTGTACGCAGTAAGCGCTCAATAAATACGATTGAATGAATGATTGGGAAGTCCAAGTTGGCAACATATAGAGACGGTCCCTACACAACAGTGGGCTCACAGTCTAGAAGCGGGAGACAGACAACAAAACAAAACACGTAGACAAGTGACAAGAAGGGACAAACGTTCATTTGTTTTCCTTTGAAAAAAACTGAAAATATCAAAATGATATGCACAGTTAGAAATGTCATTATCAATATTAGCCCAGATGGTTCCTTTTCAGCGGGGCCAGATTGCCTCTGCCTTCCCTTCTTTCTCATTCATTCATTCATTCATTCAATCGTATTTATTGAGCGCTTACTGTGTGCAGAGCACTGGACTAAGCGCTTGGGAAGTACAAGTTGGCAACATTCATTCTTCATTCATTCATTCGTATTTATTGAGCGCTTACTGTGTGCAGAGCACTGGACTAAGCGCTTGGGAAGTACAAGTTGGCAACATTCATTCTTCATTCATTCAATCGTATTTACTGAGCGCTTACTGTGTGCAGAGCAATGGACTAAGTGCTTGGGACGTCCAAGTAGGCAACATATAGAGACGGTCCCTACCCAACAGCGGGCTCACAGTCTAGAAGGGGGAGATGGACAACAAAACAAAACATGTTAACAAAATAAAATAAATAGAATAGTAAATATGTACAAGTAAAATAAATAGAGTAATAAATCTACCCAAACATCTATCCAGGTGCTGTGGGGAGGGGAAGGAGGTAAGGCGGGGGGGGATGGGGAGGGGGAGAGGAAGGAGGGGGCTCAGTCTGGGAAGGCCTCCTGGAGGAGGTGAGCGCTCAGTAGGACTTTGAGGCAGGATTTGGCCATTTGAGGCAGTTCCAGGCCAGAGGGAGAATGTGGGCGAGAGGTCGGCGGCCAGATGGAGGCGCGTGCTCTGCACACAGTAAGCGCTCAATAAATACGATTGAATGAATGAAATGTGATATTGAAAATCAAATCAAATCAATCGTATTTACTGAGCGCTTACTGTGTGCAGAGCACTGGACTAAGCGCTTGGGAAGTACAAGCTGGCAACATATAGAGACGGTCCCTACCCAACAGTGGGCTCACAGTCTAGAAGGGGGAGACAGACAACAAAACCAAACATACTAACAAAAGAAAATAAATAGAATAGATATGTACAAGTAAAATAAAGAAAGAAATAGAGTAATAAATCTGTACAAACATATATACATATATACAGGTGCTGTGGGGAAGGGAAGGAGGTAAGATGGTGGGGATGGAGAGGGGGACGAGGGGGAGAGGAGGGAAGGGGCTCAGTGTGGGAAGGCCTCCTGGAGGAGGTGAGCTCTCAGCAGGGCCTTGAAGGGAGGAAGATAGCGAGCATGGTGGATGGGGAGAGGGAGGGCATTCCATCATCATCATCATCATCAATCGTATTTATTGAGCGCTTACTATATGTGCAGAGCACTGTACTAAGCACTTGGGAAGTACAAATTGGCAACATATGGAGACAGTCCCTACCCAGCAGTGGGCTCACAGTCTGAAAGGGGGAGACAGAGAACAAAACCAGACATACTAACAAAATAAAATAAATAGAATAGATATGTACAAATAAAATAAATAAATAAATAGAGTAATATGTACAAACATATATACATATATACAGGTGCTGTGGGGAAGGGAAGGAGGTAAGACGGGGGGGATGGAGATGGGGATGAGGGGGAGAGGAAGGAAGGGGCTCAGTGTGGGAAGGCCTCCTGGAGGAGGTGAGCTCTCAGAGGGCTTTGAAGGGAGAAAGAGAGCTTGGTGGATGTTGGGAGGGAGGGTATTCCAGGCCCGGGGGATGGCGTGGGCCAGGGGTCGATGGCGGGACAGGCGAGAACGAGGTACGGGGAGGAGATCAGCAGTGGCAGAGGAGCGGAGGGTGCGGGCTGGGCTGGAGAAGGAGAGAAGGGAGGTGAGGTAGGAGGGGGCGAGGGGATGGATGGACAGCCTTGAAGCCCAGGGTGAGGAGTTTCTGCCTGATGCGCAGATTGATTGGTAGCCACTGGAGATTTTTGAGGAATACGATTGAAGGAATGAACTACAATATTGAAAAGCTTGGCATTAGAGGAGCCAAGTGTGCGGGCTGAGTTGTAGCAGGAGAGGAGCCAGGGGAGGTAGAAAGGGGCCGAGCTGATGGCTCCCAAAGGTGGGGAAGGGGCTCCGCGGGGAGGAGAAGAAGAGAGGGCCTTCAGAAAGGCCTGGCAGCTAATGCTGGGGTATCCCTTTTCATTCATTCATTCAATCGTATTTATTGAGCGCCTACTGTGTGCAGAGCACCGGACTGAGCGCTTGGGAGGTACAAGTTGGCAATCCCTTCCTTGACGGCCGAGCCCCAGACTTCACCCTGGTGGCTCAGGGCATCGCCATGTACGCGGCAAGGATCCAGTGGGCCCTGGTGATGTGCTTCCTCTGCTACTTCGCCACTTTAGCGGTGGAGTTCCGACACTACCGATTCGAGATCGTGTGCTCGGAGTACCGGGAGGATTTCCTGAGCTTCTCGGAAAGCCTGTCGGAAGCCTCCGAGTATCAAACTGACCAGGTGTAGCCGGCCGGAGGGAGAGGAGGGGCGGCGGGGGGAGGGCTGGAGGGCCGACGCCGCGGCAGGACTTGGTTCGTGATCCCGCGACCCGTTTCTTTCCGACGCACCGCGGCCAGTGCTTCCTTCTCCCCGTTCCCCTCGGCCTTCCGCACTCCCGCCCCGTCCGCCCTCGAGCCGACGGACGTGGAGCCTCGAGGGGAAAGGGAGAGAGAGGGCCGCCGGTCCATCCCTGTCCAAGAGGACGGGTGTCCAAGAGGGCAGCGGCCACGCGGCCTCCGCGGCGTCCTGTCAGAGACGGGGCTCGGGGCCGGACGGTCCGCGGAGTCGACCTGGGGCAATGCGGGCCCTTCTTACCATCTTCCGTCACACCTCGGTCACGGTCAACTGTTTCCCCAGATCGCCGGTCCCGGCTGGCTCCCGGGAGGGAAAGATCAGGAACGGAGAGGGGACGGTCAAGGGCGTTCGGATGGTCCGTCTCTCCGCCGTGAGAGCGGTGGCTTCAGGACACTTCAGTCAGTCGATCCATCAATCGATCAATCAATGGTCCTTTTTGAGCCGCGCGCGGAGCACTCTCCTAAGCACTTGGGACAGGACCGTACGAGCAAGTCGGTAGTCACGTTTCCTGCCCGCAGCGAGCTTCCAGACTAGACGGGGAGAAGAGACGCTCGAAGGAATCGTCGGAACTGGACCTGGGGGCCCAAAGCCTCCGGACAGAGTCGCCCGTAGTCAGCCCTCCCCAACTGTGCATTGGAGAAGTCGTCGGTCGTATTTATTGAGCGCTGTACTGAGCGTTAGGGAGAAGACGATATAACAGGCACATTCCCTGCCCTCGACGAGCTAACGGGCTAGAGAGGGAACGCTCTACTGAGCATTTGGAAGAGTACAGTATCACAATAGATGGACACATTCTATGCCCACATTGAGCTTAGGGAATGGTTAAGAACAGGACTCCAGTAGAGTTCTCTGTGCTGGTGGCATCTGCATCGATTTGAATTCTTTCCAAGTGGATTTTTTATTGTTATTTATTCAGTTCTGAGCCAAACCACCTCCCGCTCGACTTCCAGACAGGTGACACGGGAGTCGGCCCCCGGGAGAGGTCGGACCCTCATTTCCTTGGGAATGAGAGCAGGGGTGGGGATGGGAGTGAGAGCGGCGCCCAGGTAAGTGCCCTCTGTCCATTCATTCGATCGTATTTATTGAGCGCTTACTGTGTGCAGAGCACTGTACTCCAAGTTGGCAATCAATCAATCAATCAATCAATCAATCAATCGTATTTATTGAGCGCTTACTGTGTGCAGAGCACTGGACTAAGCGCTTGGGAAGTCCAAGTTGGCAACCTATAGAGACGGTCCCTACCGAACAGCGGGCTCACAGTCTGGAAGGGGGAGACAGACATCAAAACAAGACGTATTAACAAAGTAAAATGAATAGAATAAATATGTACAAGTCAAATAAATAGAGTAATAAATGTGTATTATTATGTATAATATATATTATTATAGGGGGCATCTCTCGGGACCCCCGGGGGGAAGGAGGAGGGCCCCGGCCCCTCCGCCTCCCGGCATCCTCTCCGCCTGACCGGCGTCCAGGGTGGGTCCAGGGGGTTGACCTCTGACCTCTGCCCATCCTCTGGCCGGGGGGCCGAGCTCCCCCAGCCAGGGCGGCGGGCCGGTCCCACCTGGCCCCGCGAGTCATCATCATCATCATCATCATCAGTCGTATTTATTGAGCGCTTACTATGTGCAGAGCACTGTACTAAGCACTTGGGAAGTACAAGTTGGCAACATATAGAGACGGTCCCTACCCAACAGTGGGCTCACAGTCTAAAAGAGTCCACTCTGATGGTCCCAAGGAGAGAGCTTAGTCCAGTGCACACAATAAGCGCTCAATAAATACGACTGAATGAAGGAGAGGGTCATCCGGGAGCCCAGGCGGGTCGGGCGACGGGGGTGCGGCTGCATTGCAAAGCCGTCCTTGACCGGGGGTGGAAACTGCTCCGTTTCAGCGAAAAGATCATGACTGAAAGGCTCCAACCTGCTGTGGGCCCGATCAGTCGTATTTACTGAGTGCCTGCTGTGTGCAGAGCACTGTACTAAACGCTTGGGTGAGTGCAGTACATCAGAGTTGGCAGACACGGTCCCTGTGCACAACGAGCTAAAAACGCAGAAAACCTCAGAGTCCAAATCAAGAGAGCAGGGAGAGCCCGGTGCTCCCTTGCTTTTCCACAAGGAGAAAGGGCAAAAAAGCACAAAATAATAATAATAATAATAATGGCATTCGTTAAGCGCTTACTATGTGCAAAGCACTGCTTTAAGCGCCGGGTAGGTTACAAGGTATCAGGTTGTCCCACTGGGGGCTCACAGTCTTCACCCCCATTTTACAGATGAGGGAACTGAGGCCCAGAGAAGTGAAGTGACTTGCCCAAAGTCACACAGCTGACAGTTGGTGGAGCTGGGATTTGAACCCATGGCCTCTTACTCCAAAATCCCGGGCTCTTTCCACTGAGCCACGCTGCTTCTCTAATGATTTTCCTCGGGGCCAGATCAGGCAGGGGAGGGTGGTCAAACCTATTTTGGCGTAGCGGATAGAATACGGGCTCGGGAGTCGGAAGGTCGTGGGTTCTAATCCCGGCTCCGCCACTCGCCTGCTGTGTGACCCTGGGCAAGTCACTTCACTTCTCCGGGCCTCAGTTCCCTCATCTGGAAAATGGGGGTTGAGACTGTGAGCCCCACAGGGAGACTGTATCCAACTTGACTTGCTCATATCCACCACAGCGCTAAGTGCAGTGCCTAGCACGTAGTAAGTGAATGATGAATATTATTATTATTTTTATTATTATAGGCCCCAGGTCACCTCAATCAATCAGTGGTATTTGTTGAGCACCTACTGTGTGCCGAGCAGTTGGGAGAGTATGATTAAAAGAGTTGGAAGACGTGATCCCTCCCTTCGGAGAAGCAGCGTGGCTCAGTGGAAAAGAGCCCGGGCTTTGGAGGCACGGGTTGTGGGTTCAAATCCCGACTCCACCACTTGTCAGCTGTGTGACTTTGGGCAAGTCACTTCACTTCTCTGGGCCTCAGTTCCCTCATCTGTAAAAGGGGGATTAAGACTGTGAGGCCCCCCGGGGGACAACCTGATCACCTTGTAACCTCCCCTAGCACTTAGAACAGTGCTTTGCACATAGTAAGCGCTTAATAAATGCCATTATTATTATTCAAGGAGCATACATTCTAGAGAGGGGGAGATAAGACATTAAAATAAAATCTCAGTGCTGCAGTGGTGGCTGAGAGAAGGCAAAACAGTTGTGTCGGTGGGATTGTGGGTTTCGAGACTGTGAGCCCGCTGTCGGGTAGGGACCGTCTCTATATGTTGCCGACTTGGACTTCCCAAGCGCTTAGTACAGTGCTCTGCACACAGGAAGCGCTCAATAAATACGATTGAATGAATGAGAGAGAAGGGAAGGCAGAGGCAATCTGGCCCCGCTGGAAAGGAACCGTCTGGGCTAACATTGCTAATGACGTTTCTATATCGTTTTTTACATTTTCAGTTTTTTTCAAAGGACAAAAAATGAAGGTTTGTCCCTTCTTGTCACCTGTGCACGTGTTTTCTTTCGTCGTCCGTCTCCCCCTTCTAGACTGTGAGCCCGTTGTCGGGTAGGGACCGTCTCTAGATGTTGCCAACTTGGACTTCCCAAGCGCTTAGTCCAGTGCTCTGCACACAGTAAGCGCTCAATAAATACGATTGATGATGATGATGATGGTTAATTGTTTTGCTTTGTCGTCCGTCTCCCCCTTCTAGACTGTGAGCCCGTTGTCGGGTAGGGACCGTCTCTATCTGTTGCCAACTTGTACTTCCCGAGCGCTTAGTACAGTGCTCTGCACACAGTAAGCGCTCAGTAAATACAATTGAATGAATGAATGAACTTCTTTCCCGCTCCACAAGCTCAGTTGACCCCCATCATTGGAATGCACTGTCTCTTTTAAAACATTGTTTCTCTTGGCACACTGTAGCAAAGCAAATATCGCCCACCTCGGGGGCTCGGGACATAATCAGTAAATAAACTTTTTTTAATGCGGAAAAAGTGGGGTGTTTTCCCCTCCCTCCTCCTTGAAACACTAAAACAAACAGCAGTAGGACTCAGACATCCCCAGTAGCTCTGCTGCTTAGTGCTGCTCTATTTATTTTAGACTCTATTTATTTTAGACTTTTAGACTGCGAGCCCACTGTTGGGTAGGGACCGTCTCTATATGTTGCCGACTTGGACTTCCCAAGCGCTTAGTACAGTGCTCTGCACACAGTAAGCGCTCAATAAATACGATTGATGATGATGATGATTTATTTATTACTCTATAATAATAATAATAATAATGGCATTTATTAAGCGCTTATTATGTGCAAAGCACTGTTCTATTTATTTTACTTGTACATATTCTATTTATTTTATTTTATTACTCTATTTTACTTGTACAAATTTATTCTATTTATTTTATTCTGTTAATATGTTTTGTTTTGTTCTCTGTCTCCCCCTTCTAGACTGTGAGCCCGCTGTTGGGTAGGGACTGTCTCTAGATGTTGCCGACTTGTACTTCCCAAGCGCTTAGTACAGTGCTCTGCACACAGTAAGCGCTCAATAAATACGATTGATGATGACGATGATGATTTATTTATTACTCTATAATAATAATAATAATGGCATTTATTAAGCGCTTACTATGTGCAAAGCACTGTTCTATTTATTTTACTTGTACATATTCTATTTATTTTATTTTATTACTCTATTTTACTTGTACAAATTTATTCTATTTATTTTATTCTGTTTATGTTTTGTTTTGTTCTCTGTCTCCCCCTTCTAGACCGTGAGCCCGCTGTTGGGTAGGGACCGTCTCTAGATGTCGCCAACTTGGACTTCCCAAGCGCTTAGTACAGTGCTCTGCACACAGTAAGCGCTCAACAAATACGATTGAATGAATGAATGAATGGTCAGTCCTCCCTGGGCACGTGGATTGGCAACCATCATTCATTCAATCGTATTTTTGGAGCACTTACTATGTGCAGAGCACTGGACTAAGCGCTTGGGAGAGGACAATACAAGAAAGTCGGCAGTCACATTCCCTGCCCACAACGAGCTTACAGTCTAGAGGGGGGGATAGGAATTAATATCAATTTGTACTTCCCAAGCGCTTAGTCCAGTGCTCTGCACATAGTAAGCACTCAATAAATACGATTGATGATGGTGATAAATGAGTAAAATATATAAATATATAGATATATAGATATACAGATATATTTATATATAGATATATAAATGCGGTGGGGCTGCCGGGGGGATGAAGAAAGGGAGCAGCACGGGCTCAGTGGAAAGAGCCCGGGCTTTGGAGTCAGAGGTCATGGGTTCGAATCCCGGCTCTGCCACATGTCTGCCGTGTGACCTTGGGCAAGTCACTTCACTTCTCGGAGCCCTCATCTGTAAAATGGGGATGAAAACTTGTACATATTCACTATTCTATTTATTTTATTTTGTTAATTTGTTTTGTTGTCTGTCTCCCCCTTCTAGACTGTGAGCCCGCTGTTGGGTAGGGACCGTCTCTAGATGTTGCCGACTTGTACTCTCCTAAGCGCTTAGTCCAGTGCTCTGCCCACAGTAAGCGCTCAAACAATACGATTGAATAAATGAATGAATGAACCCCACCGACTGACTGACTGAGTGACAGAGTCCTCCGGTCATCGCATTTCTGAGGTCTGAAAAAGTTTCCCCAAATTTCCTGAAACGCCTATTCCTAAATGGGCGCAGTGTCTCTCCGACGTGATCCCCAACAGGCTTTGGAGCCAGAGGTCATGGGTTCAAATCCCGGCTCCGCCAATTGTCAGCTGGGTGACTTTGGGCAAGTCACTTCACTTCTCTGGGCCTCAGTTCCCTCATCTGGAAAATGGGGATGAAGACTGTGAGCCCCACGGGGGACAACCTGATCAACCTTCTAACCTCCCCAGTGCTTAGAACCGTGCTTTGCACATAGGGAGCGCTTAATAAATGCCATTATTATTATTATTATTATTATTAAATTGGGATCAAATACAAAGCTTGGATTAACATGGTAGATGTTTGACTGGAGAGGAAAGGGTAGATTTTACTAAGCGCTTGGAGGGGTACAGTAGGTAGTCACCATTCATTCATTCATTCATTCAATCAATCGTATTTATTGAGCACTTCCTGTGTGCAAATCAATCAATCATATTTATTGAGCGCTTACTATGTGCAGAGCACTGTACTAAGCGCTTTGGAGAGTACAAGTCGGCACATATAGAGCCGGTCCCTACCCAACAACGGGCTCACAGTCTAACAGGGGGAGACAGACAACAAAACAAGTAGACAGGTGTCAAAACCATCAGAATAAATAGAATAATAATAATGGCATTTATTAAGCGCTTACTATATGCATAGCACTGTTCTAAGCGCTGGGGTTACAAGGTGATCAGGTTGTCTCACGGGGGGCTCACAGCCTTCATCCCCATTTTACAGATGAGGGAACTGAAGCAGAGACTAATATAGTAATAATAATAATAATAATAATGGCATTTATTAAACGCTTACTATGTGCAGAGCACTGTTCTAAGCGCTGGGGAATTTACAAGGTGATCAGGCTGTCCCACTGGGGGCTCACAGCCTCCATCCCCATTTTACAGATGAGGGAACTGAAGCGGAGACTAACACTACTACTAATAATGGCATTTATTAAGCAGTTATTATGTGCCAAGCACTGTTCTAAGCACTGGGGAGGTTACAAGGTGATCAGGTTGTCCCACGGGGGGCTCACAGGCTTCATCCCCATTTTACAGATGAGGGAACTGAGGCACAGGGAAGTGAAGTGACTTGCCCAAAGTCACCCAGCTGACAATTGGTGAAGCTGGGGTTTGAACCCATGACCTCTGACTCATTCATTCAATCGTATTTATTGAGCGCTTACTGTGTGCAGAGCACTGTACTAAGCGCTTGGGAAGTACAAGTTGGCAACATATAGAGACGGTCCCTACCCAACAGCAGGCTCACAGGGCTCTTTCTACTGAGCCACGCTGCTTCTCACCTATAAAATTATAGCTATATGCACATCATTAATAGAGTAGTAAGTACATGTACTTCTCCCCCCTCCATCCCCCCGCCTTACCTCCTTCCCTTCCCCACAGCGCCTGTATAGATGTATATATGTTTGTACAGATTTATTACTCCAGTTATTTATTTATTTTACTTGTACATATCTATTCTATTTATTTTATTTTGTTAATATGTTTGGTTTTGTTCTGTCTCCCCCTTCTAGACTGTGAGCCCACTGTTGGGTAGGGACTGTCTCTCTCTGTTGCCAACTTGTCCTTCCCAAGCGCTTAGTCCAGTGCTCTGCACACAGTAAGCGCTCAATACAATTGATTGATTACGTGTGCACTCATATTCCTATTCCTGCACTCCTAGATCCACTCCCATCTTTACTGCTCCTTCCGTGTACTTGTACAACTTGTCCTTCCCAGCGCTTAGTCCAGTGCTCTGCACACAGTAAGCGCTCAATAAATACGATCGATTGATTACGTGTGCACTCATATTCCTATTCCTGCACTCCTAGATCCACTCCCGTCTTTACTGCTCCTTCTGTGGAGTTGTACAACTTGTCCTTCCCAAGCGCTTAGTCCAGTGCTCTGCACACAGTAAGCGCTCAATACAATTGATTGATTGATTACGTGTGCACTCATATTCCTATTCCTGCACTCCTAGATCCACTCCCGTCTTTACTGCTCCTTCTGTGGAGTTGTACAACTTGTCCTTCCCAAGCGCTTAGTCCGGTGCTCTGCACACAGTAAGCGCTCAATAAATACGATTGAATGAACGAATGAATGAATGGAGTTTACCCCCCTCTCTCTCCAAGATCCTCCCATTCCTGTTCCCGTCTAGTTTCTGCCCCTGCCGCTCCAGGGAAATTGAAGTTCCTCGTCTACATCCTCCAGCCCCGCGTTGGCCGTCAACCACTACTGTCTGTTGTGATGGACTCCTCCGCCTCTTCCTTCCCCTCCTCTAATCCCTTCTGGGCCTTGAGTTTGGCCAAACTCAAGGTTGCCCTTCCTTCTCCTTTTTTTTTCCTTTCGCTCTACTCCTGCCCGGAGAGACGGAACAAATATTTGTTGGTCCAACCGATATCTACTTGGCCAACGTGGGGTTGGCAAGGCCCTTCGACGCCTCGACTGAGTTATTAGAACTGTTGGGGGGCGAATTTGTGGCTCTTCTGCCGGGAGAGTGGGTCTTCAGGGGATAACAGAGAAGCAGCGTGGCTCAGTGGAAAGAGCCCGGGCTTTGGAGTCGGACGTCGTGGGTTCGAATCCCGGCTCCACCGCAAGTCGGCTGTGTGGCCTTGGGCAAGTCACTTCACTTCTCTGAGCCTCGGTTCCCTCGTCTGTAAAAATGGGGATTAAGACTGTGAGCCCCACGTGGGACAACTTGATCACCTTGTATCCCCCCCAGCGCTTAGAACAGTGCTTTGCACATAGTAAGCGCTTAACAAATGCCATCATTATTATTATTATTATTATTGTTATAACAGTCCCGTCCTCATTTCACCTCCTCCAGGAGGCCTTCCCAGACTGAGCCCCTTCTTTCCTCTCCCCCTCGTCCCCCTCTCCATCCCCCCGTCTTACCTCCTTCCCTTCCCCACAGCACCTGTATATATGTATATACGGTTGTACATATTTATTACTCTATATTTATTTATTTATTTATTTATTTATTTTACTTGTACATTTCTATCCTATTTATTTTATTTTGTTGGTATGTTTGGTTCTGTTCTCTGTCTCCCCCTTTTAGACTGTGAGCCCACTGTTGGGTAGGGACTGTCTCTATGTGATGCCAATTTGTACTTCCCAAGCGCTTAGTACAGTGCTCTGCACATAGTAAGCGCTCAATAAATACGATTGATTGATTGATTGATTTCGGATCGGTCAGCCCCTTGTTGCTGTACCGTACTTCCCAAGCGCTTAGTACAGTGCTCAATAAATCCGACTGAATTGAATGAACCAACTGCCACTCACTGTACGAGCGTGAAGGACTCCTCTCTTGCTCCTTCCCGGCCCAAATTCTGCCTTGGCCGCTTCCTCTTGGAAGCGTCGCCTGTTCCATATTGATTTTGAGTCTTTGCGTCTGTGGCACCTTCCTACCCCTGAAAGAAATGGCTTGACCCCGGGGCTCGATCCAATCCGGCCCTGGGTGTCTCCAACCGACCTGGGTTAACACTCTTGTTGACAATTCACATCTCTGGGATAATTCCAGTTCAAAAAAGAGGCTAATCTGGATTATTTAGTTGCTCCGTTGATCGGAGACAGCCGTATGCCATTTATATATTAATGTCGGTCTCCCTTTCTAGATTCTAAGCTCCTTGTGGGCAGGGAACGTGTCTGTTTATTGTTCTATTGTCCTCTTCCAAGCGCTTGGTCCAGTCCTCTGCACACAGTAAGCGCTCAATAAATACGATTGAGTGAATGAATGAATGAGTGAATGACTTGCCACCTGTCCACATGTTTGGTTTTGTTGTCTGTCTCCCCCTCCTAGACTGTGAGCCCGTTGTTGGATAGGGACCGTCTCTGTATGTTGCCGACTTGGACTTCCCAAGCGCTTAGTCCAGTGCTCTGCACACAGTAAGCGCTCAATAACTGCGATTGAATGAATGAATCTAGCTTTAATTCTATTTATTCTGATGACGTGCCACCTGTCCACATGTTTAGTTTGGTCATCTGTCTCCCCCTTCTCGACCGTGAGCCCGTTGTTGGGTAGGGACCGTCTCTAGATGTTGCCGACTTGTCCTTCCCAAGCGCTTAGTCCAGTGCTCTGCACACAGTAAGCGCTCAATAAATACGATTGAATGAATGAATGAATTTTGTTAATATGTTTTGTTCTCTGTCTCCCCCTTCTAGACTGTGAGCTCGCTGTTGGGTAGGGACTGTCTCTATATGTTGCCGACTTGTCCTTCCCAAGCGCTTAGTACAGTGCTCTGCACACAGTAAGCGCTCAATAAATACAATGGATTGATTGATTGCTCTGCACCCAGTAAGCGCTCAATAAATACGACAATGAATGAACTAAATGCACGAATGCATGGGCAAAACAGCTATGAGAACTAAGATCCTCCTGAGCCGGGAATGTGTCTCCTTACTGTTGTTTTGTCCTCTCCCAAGGGCTTCGTACAGTGCTCTGCACACACTAAGTGCTCAATAAATAGGATTGAACTCTGAAGGATGTGTTGATGAGAGAGTGCGTGGAAGCCGGGGAGGAGTTTCCCCGCTATTTCCGCCCCAGCGATCAGCAAACTGATAGTACGTATTTATTCCATTTATTTTGTTAATATGTTTTGTTTTGTTCTCTGTCTCTCCCTTCTAGACTGTGAGCCCGCTGTTGGGTAGCGACCGTCTCTAGATGTTGCCAACTTGGACTTCCCAGGTGCTTAGTACAGTGCTCTGCACATAGTAAGCGCTCAATAAATACGATTGATTGAATGAATGAATTTCCGCCTTGGCCGGGTTCTCTCCAGCAGCGGGGCCTCACGCCTCGAACTCCGTCCTTTGGGAGGAAAAGGACGGGAGGATGGAGAGGGTTTGAGGAAGTTCGCAAGCAGGGTTGAGAAGGAGCGTGGCCTAGTGGAAAGAGCCCGGGCCCGGATGTCACGAGGACCAGGGTTTTCATCCCAGCTCTGCCCCTTGTCCGCTGTGTGACCTTGGGTGGGTCACTTCTCTGGGCCTCAATTACCTCTTCTGTAAAATGGGGATGAGAGTGTGAACTCCACGTGGGACTGTGTCCAACCTGATGACCTTGGAACAGAGCCTGGCACCTCGTAGGCATTTAACAAGTACCATAATTATTATTAATATCATTACAGGGTTTGGGGCAGCTCAGAGGGAGCTTGCAAGCAGGGCTCTACCCTAGAGCGCGGGCCCAGGACAGGGTTTTAATCCCGGCTCTGCCACTCTGTTCATTCATTCAGTCGTGTTTATCGAGCGCTTACTGTGTGCGGAGCACTGGACTAAGCGCTCGTCTGCTGTGCGTCACCTCGCTTCTCTGTGCCTCAGTTCCCTTATCTGGAAAATGGGGATTAAGACTGTGAGCCCCATGGGGGACGGGGACTGGGCCCAACCGGATTAGCTTGTGTCAGTCCCAGCGCTTAGTACAGTGCCTGGCACATAGTAATCACTTAATACCATAAAAAAAAAAGGTTCTCGGGGTCTGCACTCTGATCCACCCGAGTGCGACTGTGAGCCCGCTGTTGGGTAGGGACCGTCTCTGTATGTTGCCAACTTGTACTTCCCAAGCGCTCAGTCCAGTGCTCTGCACACAGTAAGCGCTCAATAAATATGATCGAATGGAATGAGGGCTTGCTGCAAAGTTGAAAATGAACCAAAGACGGAGGGGCCGGATCCAAAATGGGGAATTGGCAGTGATTTAATAACGATGGTATTTGTTGAGTGCTTACTACGTGCCAAGCGCTGTAATCTCTGGGGAAACCCGGGTTGTTTCGGCGGGAGGCCTCGGGAGGCCCGGGCCCCCAAGGGAGACAGCTTTGGGTGGGTCCGTCTCCCGGCCCTCTGAGCGGCGTCCTCTGGGCTACAGAATCCCCGGTCCGGGCTTCCTTTCAGGTCGCGTAACGTGTAAAGCCATTTTAATTTGCAACGACCGTCCCCGGGGCAGGGCCGAGGCCCCGGGGGACATCCCGGAGGGCTCTAGGTGGAGGCGGGCAGGACCAGCTGGCTGAAGGAGTCGATCAGGTTGTAGTAAGACTTCTCGTCGTCCGTCAGGCCCGCGTTGCCGGGCCTCACCACCACGGCCACGTGCACGTCGGCCTCTTCGGCGGCGTGGGCCTCTGTGGGGGCCGAACGGCGCGGTTAGGCGGGAACCCCCGGCCGCAGTCCGGACGGCCCCCCCATGACTTGCGGCCCCCCGCAGAGACGAGGGAGACGTTCCCCCGACGGGCCTCGGCCTCTCCCCACCCCGAGGCCCACGCGCGGGGGACACGGGGAGGAGAGGAATCCCGAGCGGTGAGCCGTTAGGACGGAGAACACCCGTTAGGACCCCCCCACGGGTCAGCAGGGGCCTCTGGGAACGCTTAGCACAGCGCTCTGCACACAGTAGGCGCTCAATAAACACGACCGAATGAATGAATTGGGCCGGAAGCAGGAAGGGGCGCAGATCCCCCACACCAAACCGCTGCCCCCTCAATCCCAAACTACTGGTCGACCAGGCGGCCGGGACCCTGCTCCATTTCCCCCTCCGCCTGTCTTTATTCAATCATTCATTCAACAGTATTTACTGAGCGCTTACTGTGTGCGCAGAGCACTGTACTAAGCGCTTGGGAAGCTGGCAACATATAAGGACGGTCTCTACCCAACGACGGGCTCGCGGGTCTATCTAGACCGTGAATTCGACGTGGGCGGGGAACTCTGTTGGCACGGACAACAGAGAAGCAGCGGGGCTCAGTGGAAAGAGCCCGGGCTTTGGAGTCAGAGGTCGTGGGTTCAAATCCAGTTGTCAGCTGGGTGACTCTGGGCGAGTCACTTCACTTCTCTGGGCCTCAGTGACCTCATCTGGAAAATGAGGATTAAGACTGTGAGCCCCCCGTGGGACCACCTGATCACCTTGTAACCTCCCCAGCGCTTAGAACAGTGCTTGGCACATAGTAAGCGCTTAATAAATGCCATCATTATTATGGACTTTCCCGAGTGCTTAGTCCAGTGATCTGCACACAGAAAGCGCTCAAGAAACACCACCAACTGATTGTCTTTCAGCTCCCCGCTCTGCAGCCAGGCACTTCTGGACTGGAGTCCCCGGATCAATAATAACGCTGGTATTTGTTAAGCGCTTACTCTGTTCTGGGCGCTGGGAGAGGTGCAGTGTAATGGGGTTGTCCCACGTGGGGCTCCCAGTCTTCAGCCCCATTTGACGGATGAAGGAACTGAGGCCCAGAGAAGTGAAGTGACTCCCCCAAGGTCACGCAGCAGACAAGTGGCGGAGTTGGGATTAGAACCCACGACCTCTGACTCCCAAGCCCGGGCTCTTCCCACTAAGCCACGCTGGGTCGACTCAGCCTTCCAACAAATATAATAATAATAATAATAATAATTTATTACTCTATTTATTTATTTATTTATTTATTACTCTGTTTATTTATTTTACTTGTACATATTTATTCTATTTATTTTATTCTGTTAATCTGTTTTGTTCTCCGTCTCCCCCTTCTAGACTGTGAGCCCGCTGTCGGGTAGCGACCATCTCTAGATGTTGCCGACTTGGACTTCCCAAGCGCTTAGTCCAGTGCTCTGCACACAGTAAGCGCTCAATAAATAACGACTGAATCAATCAATCGTATTGATTGAATGAATGAATGAATAATATTTATTACATTATTGATATAATATTATATTAATATAATAATAATATATTACTAATACTATATAATGAATATATATTACATTGGTGGTATAATATTATATTATATCACACAGTAAGCGCTCAATAAATAGCGATTGAATCAATCAATCGTATTGGTAGAATGAATGAATAATAATATGTATTACATTATTGATATAATATTTTATTAATATTATAATAATATATTATTAATAATATATAATGAATATATATTACATTGGTGGTATAATATTATATTATATCACACAGTAAGCGCTCAATAAATAACGATAGAATCAATCAATCGTACTGGTAGAATAAATGAATAATAATATTTATTACATTATTGATATAATATTATATTAATATTATAATAATATATTATTAATAATATATATTACATTGTTGGTATAATATTATATTATATCACACAGTAAGCGCTCAATAAATAACGGTTGAATCAATCAATCGTATTGGTAGAATGAATGAATAATAATATTTATTGCACTATCGATATAATATATTAACATTATAATAATATATTGTTAATAATACATAATGAATATATATTACATTGTTGGTATAATATTATATTATGTCACACAGTAAGCGCTCAATAAATAACGATGGAATCAATCAATCATATTGGTAGAATGAATGAATAATAATATTTATTACATTATTGATATAATATTATATTAATATTATAATAATATATTATTAATGATATATATTGCATTGTTGGTATAATATTATATTATATCACACAGTAAGCGCTCAATAAATAACGGCTGAATCAATCAATCGTATTGGTAGACTGAATGAATAATAATATTTATTGCATTATTGATATAATATTATATTATTATAATAATATATTATTAATAATATATAATGAATATATATTACATTGCTGGTACAATATATTATATCACACGGTAAGCGCTCAATAAATAACGACTGAATCAATCAATCGTATTGGTAGAATGAATGAATAATAATACTCATTACATCATTGATATGATATTATATAAATATTATAATAATATTTTATTAATAATATAATGAATATATATCACATTGTTGGTGTGATATTATACTATATCAATGTTCTAATGTAATAATAATATATAATATACTAATTGATATATTAATATAATATATTATGTAGTATACAATATATTATATTAACAATAATTATATTATTATTGTTATTATTATTATTGTTGTTGTTGTTATTATTATTATTATTATTATTATTCTTACCGTGACTCCCTCCTCCCTCCTGAGCTCCGCCCCCTCTCCCCCCCTCCCAGCCAGGCGAGGCGGACCCCCTACCTCGCGGGATATCGGTCAGAAACAGGATATTGTTAGTGGAGCACCCAACGCTCGTCGCGATCTTCCTGTAGCTCTCGCTCTCCACCTTGGACCCGATCCTGGTATCGAAGTGGCCGTCCACCAGCTGACAGCAGGCGAGGGGGGAGGCAAAGAGGAACCGTTACTGGAGAGACGCTCCTTGAGGACGCGGACTGATAATAATAATTATAATCATGGCATTTATGGAGAGACGCTCCTTGAGGACGTGGACTAATAATAATAATGATGGCATTTACTAAGCGCTTCCTCTGTGCAAAGCCCCGTTCTAAGCGCTGGGGAGGTTACAAGGTGATCAGGTGGTCCCACGGGGGGCTCACGGCCTTCATCCCCATTTGACAGATGAGGGAACTGAGGCCCAGAGAAGCGAAGTGACTCGCCCAAAGTCACCCAGCTGACAGTTGGCGGAGCCGGGATTTGAACCCATGACCTCTGACTCCAAAGGCCGGGCTCTTTTCCACTGAGCCACGCTGCTTCTCTAGTGTCTAGTAACTCTACAGACTCTCCCAAGCGCTTACTACGCTGCTCTGCACACAGGAAACGCTCAACTTTAAAAAAATAAATTATTATTATGTCTGTCTCCCTCTCTAGACTGTATCTACCAACTCTGTTACACTATACTCTCCCGAGTGCTTAGTACAGTGCTCTGCACAGAGGGCTCAATTTACTTATATATTTTAATTACTATTTATTTATATTAATGTCTTTCTCCCCCTTTAGACCGTGAGCTCCTCGTGGGCAGGGAATACGTCTGTTTACTGTAATATTATACTCTCCCGAGTGCTTAGTACAGTGCTCTGCACAGAGGGCTCAATTTACTTATATATTTTAATTACTATTTATTTATATTATTGTCTTTCTCCCCCTTCAGACTGTGAGCTCCTTGTGGGCAGGGAATGTGCCCATTTATGATGATATTGTACTCTTCCAAGTGCTTGGAAGTAAACGCTCATTTTTTTATTTTTAAATTATTGTTATGTCTGTCTCCCCCGGAGACTGTGAGCAGGGATCTTGTCTCCCAACTCTGTTATACTATACTATCTCATGTGCTTAGTACAGTGCTCTGCACAAAGTAAGCGCTCAATTTGCTTATATATTTTAATTATTATTTATATTAATGTCTTTCTCCCCCTTTAGACCGTGAGCTCCTCGTGGGCAGGAAATACGTCTGTTTACTGTAATATTATACTCTCCCGAGTGCTTAGTACAGTGCTCTGCACAGAGGGCTCAATTTACTTATATATTTTAATTACTATTTATTTATATTATTGTCTTTCTCCCCCTTCAGACTGTGAGCTCCTTGTGGGCAGGGAATGTGCCCATTTATGATGATATTGTACTCTTCCAAGTGCTTGGAAGTAAACGCTCATTTTTTTATTTTTAAATTATTGTTATGTCTGTCTCCCCCGGAGACTGTGAGCAGGGATCTTGTCTCCCAACTCTGTTATACTATACTATCTCATGTGCTTAGTACAGTGCTCTGCACAAAGTAAGCGCTCAATTTGCTTATATATTTTAATTATTATTTATATTAATGTCTTTCTCCCCCTTTAGACCGTGAGCTCCTCGTGGGCAGGAAATACGTCTGTTTACTGTAATATTATACTCTCCCGAGTGCTTAGTACAGTGCTCTGCACAGAGGGCTCAATTTACTTATATATTTTAATTACTATTTATTTATATTATTGTCTTTCTCCCCCTTCAGACTGTGAGCTCCTTGTGGGCAGGGAATGTGCCCATTTATGATGATATTGTACTCTTCCAAGTGCTTGGAAGTAAACGCTCATTTTTTTATTTTTAAATTATTATTATGTCTGTCTCCCCCGGAGACTGTGAGCAGGGATCTTGTCACCCAACTCTGTTATACTATACTATCTCATGTGCTTAGTACAGTGCTCTGCACAAAGTAAGCGCTCAATTTGCTTATATATTTTAATTATTATTTATATTAATGTCTTTCTCCCCCTTTAGACTGTGAGCTCCTTGTGGGCAGGGAATATGTCTGTTTACTGTAATATTATACTCTCCCGAGTGCTTAGTGCAGTGGTCTGCACAGAGGGCTCAATTTACTTATATATTTTAATTACTATTTATTTATATTATTGTCTTTCTTCCCCTTTAGACTGTGAGCTCCTTGTGGGCAGGGAATGTGCCCATTTATGATGATATTGTACTCTTCCAAGTGCTTGGAAGTAAACGCTCATTTTTTTATTTTTAAATTATTGTTATGTCTGTCTCCCCCGGAGACTGTGAGCAGGGATCTTGTCTCCCAACTCTGTTATACTATACTCTCCCATGTGCTTAGTACAGTGCTCTGCACAAAGTAAGCGCTCTATTTGCTTATATATTTTAATTATTATTTATATTAATGTCTTTCTCCCCCTTTAGACCGTGAGCTCCTTGTGGGCAGGGAATATGTCTGTTTACTGTAATATTATACTATCCCGAGTGCTTAGTACAGTGCTCTGCACAGAGGGCTCAATTTACTTATATATTTTAATTACTATTTATTTATATTATTGTCTTTCTCCCCCTTCAGACTGTGAGCTCCTTGTGGGCAGGGAATGTGCCCATTTATGATGATATTGTACTCTTCCAAGTGCTTGGAAGTAAACGCTCATTTTTTTATTTTTAAATTATTGTTATATCTGTCTCCCCCGGAGACTGTGAGCAGGGATCTTGTCTCCCAACTCTGTTATACTATACTCTCTCATGTGCTTAGTACAGTGCTCTGCACAAAGTAAGCGCTCAATTTGCTTATATATTTTAATTATTATTTATATTAATGTCTTTCTCCCCCTTTAGACCGTGAGCTCCTTGTGGGCAGGGAATATGTCTGTTTACTGTAATGTTATACTCTCCCGAGTGCTTAGTGCAGTGGTCTGCACAGAGGGCTCAATTTACTTATATATTTTAATTACTATTTATTTATATTATTGTCTTTCTCCCCCTTTAGACTGTGAGCTCCTTGTGGGCAGGGAATGTGCCCATTTATGATGATATTGTACTCTTCCAAGTGCTTGGAAGTAAACGCTCATTTTTTTATTTTTAAATTATTGTTATGTCTGTCTCCCCCGGAGACCGTGAGCAGGGATCTTGTCTCCCAACTCTGTTATACTATACTCTCCCATGTGCTTAGTACAGTGCTCTGCACAAAGTAAGCGCTCTATTTGCTTATATATTTTAATTATTATTTATATTAATGTCTTTCTCCCCCTTTAGACCGTGAGCTCCTTGTGGGCAGGGAATACGTCTGTTTACTGTAATATTATACTCTTCCAAGTGCTTAGTACAGTGCTCTGCACAAAGTAAGCGCTCAATTTACTTACTTATCTTACTTATTATTTATTTATACTAACGTCTTCTTCCCCTTTAGACTGTGAGCTCCCTGTGGGCAGGGAATATGTCTGCTTATTGTGATATGATACTCTTCCAAATGCTTAGTACAGTGCTCTGCACAAAGTAAGCGCTCAATTTACTTACATATCTTAATTATTATTATTTATTCATACTAACGTCTTCTTCCCCTTTAGACTGTGAGCTCCTTGTGGGCAGGGAATATGTCTGTTTATTGTGATATGATACTCTTCCAAATGCTTAGTACAGTGCTTTGCACACAGTAAGGGCTCGATTTATTTTTTACTATTATTCATTTATGTTCATTCATTCATTCAATCGTATTTATTGAGCGCTTCCTGTGTGCAGGGCACTGTACTAAGCGCTTGATGTTAATGGCTATCTCCCCCTGGAGACTGAGCGCTCCTCATGGGCAGGGAACGTCTACTAATTCTGTCCTATTATACCCTCCCAAGCACTTAGCACAGTGCTCTGACATAGTAAGTGCTCAATTTTTTAAAAAATTATTATTTATATTAACCCCTATCTTCCCCTCTAGACAGTCAGCTGGGTGTGGCAGAGAATGGGTCTACTACCTCTGTTATATTGGACTCTCCCCAGGGTTTAGCACAATGCTCTGCACACGGTAAGTGCTCAAATACCATCGACTGATGGCTTCAGTCTTGTCAACCAGAGTCCAGTAATAATAATAATAATAATAATGATGGCATTTATTAAGCGCTTACTATGTGCAAAGCACTGTTCTAAGCGCTGGGGGGGGGTTATAAGGTAATCAGGTTGTCCCATGGGGGCTCACAGTTTTAATCCCCATTTTCCAGATGAGGTCACTGAGGCCCAGAGAAGCGAAGCGACTTGCCCAAAGTCACCCAGCTGACAAGTGGCAGAGCCGGGATTTGAACCCACCACCTCTGACTCCAAAGCCCTGGCTCTTTCCACTGAGCCCCGCTGCTTCTCCATAGCTTCAGGTTCTAGTTTCTTCATTCTTGCCCCCCCCGAAAAGAGCACCACCGCTTACGTACGGTGAGAATATCTCCTTCCGTTGAATGTCCAAACAGTAGCTTCTGGGCTTCGACGCTCCCCGAGGAGTAAATGTAGACCTTCATTCCTGCTTCCCGCCACTTCCTGATGGCCGGGACCACGTCGTCGAAGAACCTAGAGGGAAGGACCCCACTGTCAAACCTCAAGAGAAGCGATCGCCCGCATTCTTCTAGACTGTGAGCCCGCTGTTGGGTAGGGACCGTCTCTAGATGTTGCCAACTTGGACTTCCCAAGCGCTTAGTACAGTGCTCTGCACACAGTAAGCGCTCAATAAATACGACTGATTGATTCTCGGGGACCTCGAGAAATTCCCGTTACTGCAGAGATCGGCCCGCCAGCCCTCCCTCTCATAGCTGGATCTTGTTTAACAGAAAGACTATGTTGCCAACTTGGACTTTCCAAGCGCTTACTACAGTGCTCTGCACACAGGAAGCGCTCAATAAATACGATTGATTGATTGATTGATTCTCGGGGACCTCGAGAAATTCCCGTTACTGCAGAGATCGGCCCGCCAACCCTCCCTCTCATAGCTGGATCCTGTTTAACAGAAAGACTGATATGTTGCCAACTTGGACTTCCCAAGCGCTTACTACAGTGCTCTGCACACAGTAAGCGCTCAGTCAATACGACTGATTGATTCTCGGGGACCTCGAGAAATTCCCGTTACTGCAGCGATCGGCCCGCCAGCCCTCCCTCTCATAGCTGGATCTTGTTTATTTAACAGAAAGACTAATATGTTGTCCACTTGGACTTCCCAAGCGCTTACTACAGTGCTCTGCACATAGTAAGCGCTCAATAAATACGACTGATTGATTCTCGGGGACCTCGAGAAATTCCCGTTACTGCAGAGGTCGGCCCGCCAGCCCTCCCTCTTCATAGCCGGATCTTGTTTAACAGAAAGACTGATATGTTGCCAACTTGTACTTCCCAAGTGCTTACTACAGTGCTCTGCACACAGGAAGTGCTCAGTAAATACGACTGACTGATTGATTCTCGGGGACCTCGAGAAATTCCCGTCACTGCAGAGATCGGCCCGCCAGCCCTCCCTCTCATAGCTGGATCTTGTTTATTTAACAGAAAGACTAATATGTTGCCCACTTGGACTTCCCAAGCGCTTACTACAGTGCTCTGCACACAGTAAGCAAGCGCTCAATAAATACGACTGATTGATTGATTCTCGGGGACCTCGAGAAATTCCCGTTACTGCAGCGATCGGCCCGCCAGCCCTCCCTCTCATAGCTGGACCTCGTTTATTTAACAGAAAGACTAACAATAACGATAGCACGTTTTAAGCGCTTACTCTATGTCAAGCACAGGGGTAGATCCAAACTCCTGAGAGCCCACCTCCTCCAGGAGGCCTTCCCAGACTGAGCCCCCTTTTTCCTCTCCGCCTCCCCATCTCCCCCGCCCTCCCTCCTTCCCCTCCCCACAGCACCTGGATAGATGTTTGTCCAGATTTATTACTCTATTTTACTTATACACATTTTCTATTGTATTTATTTTGTTAATGATGTGCCTATAGCTTTATTTCTATTTATTCTGGCGACTTGACACCTGTCCACGTGTTTTGTTAATTGTTGTCTGCCTCCCGCTTCTAGACTGTGAGCCTGCAAGCGCTTAGTCCAGTGCTCTGCACACCGTAAGCGCTCAATAAATACGATTGATGATGATGATGATGGGGACCGTCTATGTTGCCACCTTGGACTTCCCAAGCGCTTAATACAGTGCTCTGCACGCAGTAAGCGCTCAATAAATATGACTGAATGAGTGAATCAATCAATCAATCAATCAATCGTATTTATTGAGCGCTTACTATGCGCAGAGCACTGTACTAAGCGCTTGGGAAGTACAAATTGGCATCACACAGAGACAGTCCCTACCCAACAGTGGGCTCACAGTCTAAAAGGGGGACACGGTTGAATGACATGGTTCCTGTCCCACATGGGGCTCGTAGTCTTCGCCCCATTTTACAGATGAGGAAACTGAGGCCCAGGGAAGTGAAGGAACGTGCCCAAGGTCACTAGGCCCTGTTGCTTCTCGAAAGACACTGTATTAGTGTCTGTCTTCCCTTCTAGGACGTAGGCTCCTTACGCACGTTGAAACTTCCACGCGCTCAGTACAGTTCTCTGCACCAGGAAGCGCTCCATAAACACCATCCAGTGATACTGTTAATGAATTGAATGATTCCCCACATCCCTTGTGTATATTTGTACAAATTTATTATTTTATTTATATCATTAATGATGTGTATATAGCAGACTGAGACCCCCTTTTTCCTCTCCTCCTCCCCACCACCCCCGGCCCTACCTCTTTCCCCTCCCCACAGCACCTGTATATATGTTTGGGCAGATTTATTACTCGATTTATTTTACTTGTACATATTTACTATTCTATTCATTTATTATTTTTACTAATTTTATTTATTATTTTTAATAATTTTTATTATTTGTTATTATTTATTAATTCTATTTATTTATCTATTTATAATTTTATTTTCTAATAATTTTTATTATTTGATATTATTTATTAATTCTATTTATCTATTTATAATTTTGTTTATTATTTTTAATAATTTTATTATTTGTTATTATTTGTTAATTCTATTTATTTATCTATTTATCTATTGATGTGCATCTAGCTTCACTTTTATTTATTCTGATGACTTTCGACACCTGTCCACATGTTTTGTTTTGTTGTCCGTCTTCCCCTTCTAGCCTGTGAGCCCGCTGTCGGGTAGGGACCGTCTCTAGATGTTGCCGACTTGGACTTCCCAAGCGCTTAGTCCAGTGCTCTGCACACAGTAAGCGCTCAATAAATATGGCTGAATGAATGAATTCAATGAATTCAGAATAAATAGAATAATAATAATAATGGCATTTACTAAGCGCTTACTATAAGCATAGCACTGTTCTAAGCGCTGGGGAGGTTACAAGGTGATCAGGTTGTCCCGCGGGGGGCTCACAGGCTTCATCCCCATTTTACAGATGAGGGAACTGAAGCAGAGACTAATAATAATAATAATGGCATTTACTAAGCACTTACTAGGTGCAAAGCACTGTTCTAAGCGCTGGGGAGGTTACAAGGTGATCAGGTTGTCCCGCGGGGGACTCACAGTCTTCATCCCCATTTTACAGAGGAGGGAACTGAGGCCCAGAGAAGTGAAGTGACTTGCCCAAAGTCACCCAGCTGACGAATGGCGGAGCCGGGATTTGAACCCATGACCTCTGACTCCGAAGCCCGGGCTCTTTCCACTGAGCCACGCTGCTCTGTGCCTCAGTTCCCTCATCTGTAAAATGGGGGTTAAGACTGTGAACCCCAGGTGGGATGACCTGATCACCTTGTATCCCCCCCAGCGCTTAGAACAGTGCCCCGCACATAGTAAGCGCTTAACAAATACCATTCATCATCATCATCATCATCAATCGTATTTATTGAGCGCTTACTATGTGCAGAGCACTGGACTAAGCTCTTGGGAAGTACAAATTGGCAACATATAGAGACAGTCCTTACCCAACAGTGGGCTCACAGTCTAAAAGGGGGAGACAGAGAACAAAACCAAACATACTAACAAAATAAATAGAATAGGATAGATATGTACAAGTAAAATAAATAAATAAATAAATAGAGTAAAAAATATGTACAAACATATATACATATATACAGGTGCTGTGGGGAAGGGAAGGAGGTAAGATGGGGGGATGGAGAGGGGAATAATAATAATGGCATTTATTAAGCGCTTACTATGTGCAAAGCACTGTTCTAAGCGCTGGGGAGGTTACAAGGTGATCAGGTTGTCCCACATGGGGCTCACGGTTTGTACATATTTATTACTCTATTTATTTATTTATTTTACTTGTACCTATCTATTCTATTTATTTTATTTTGTTAGTATGTTTGGTTTTGTTCTCTGTCTCCCCCTTTTAGACCGTGAGCCCACTGTTGGGTAGGGACCGTCTCTAGATGTTGCCAACTTGTACTTCCCAAGCGCTTAGTCCAGTGCTCTGCACATAGTAAGCGCTCAATAAATACGATTGATGATGATGATGAATGGTATTTGTTAAGCGCTTACTATGTGCGGGGCACTGTTCTAAGCGCTGGGGGGGGGAGACAAGGTGATCAGGTCATCGATGATGATGATGATTTTCCAGGTGAGGGAACTGAGGCCCAGAGAAGTGAAGCGACTTGCCCAGAGTCACCCAGCTGACGAGTGGCGGAGCCGGGATTTGAACCCGTGACCTCTGACTCCAGAGCCCGGGCTCTTTCCACTGAGCTACGCTAAGCGCTTAATATAATATAATATATTATATAATAATATTATTATAATATAATATAATAATAATACCATCATTATCGTTTATTTGTGGTGACTTACTCTGACTTGACGCATCCGTTCGCAAAAGCCGCCCTCCACATGTGGCCCTGGATCTGTTTGAGAGCGGTGGTCTTTCGATCCAGAGCCATCTGCCAGTAGACGTTGTCCGCGACGGCCTGGATGGTCGGCTCGGGGCCGCCGCCGCCGCCGGCCTCCTCCCCCGACCCGCGGGGAATCAACACGACGCCATCCAGCTGGGCATCCTCTTCGGCCTGGGGAGGACGAACACGGGAAAAATGACAATCAATCAATCAATCAATCATATTTATTGAGCGCTTACTGTGTGCAGAGCACTGGACTAAGCGCTTGGGAAGTACAAACTGGCAACATCTAGAGACAGTCCCTACCCAACAGTGGGCTCACGGTCTAGAAGGGGGAGACAGAGGAAAAAACAAAACAAAACCAAACATACTAACAAAATAAAATAAATAGAATAGATATGTACAAGTAAAATAAATAGAGTAATAAATATGTACAAACATATATACAGGCGCTGTGGGGAAGGGAAGGAGGGAAGATGGGGGGGATGGAGAGGGGGATGAGGGGGAGAGGAAGGAAGGGGCTCAGTCTGGGAAGGCCTCCTGGAGGAGGTGAGCTCTCAGCAGGGCCGTGAAGGGAGGAAGAGCTGACAACACAAACCCCACGCCGCCGAAACTGAGGGCCTTTTGTCCCCCCATTTTAGACTGTGAGCCCACTGTTGGGTAGGGACCGTCTCTAGATGTTGCCAATTTGTACTTCCCAAGCGCTTAGTACAGTGCTCCGCCCACAGTAAGCGCTCAATAAATACGATTGATGATTGATGAGGAGGGCCAATCCTCCTGGGCTCCCCAGTTTCTCGCGGGGAACCTGCAGCTTTGGGGGGCAGAGAAGAAAGGGGTTTCCCGTCTTAGGGAAGCAGCTTGGCTCAGTGGAAAGAGCCCGGGCTTGGGAGTCAGAGGTTGATGATGATGATGATGGTATTTATTAAGCGCTTACTATGTGCCAAGCACTGTTCTAAGCGCTGGGGAGGTTACAAGGTGATCAGGTTGTCCCACAGGGGGTTGTCTTAATCCCCATTTTACAGATGAGGCAACTGAGGCACAGAGAAGTGAAGTGACTTGCCCAAAGTCACCCAGCTGACAATTGGTGGAGCCCGGATTTGAACCCATGACCTCTGACTCCAAAGCCCGGGCTCTTTCCACTGAGCCACGCTGCTTCTTTTGTCAGCTGGGTGACTCGGGGCAAGCCACTTCACTTCTCTGGGCCTCAGTTCCCTCATCTGTAAAATGGGGATGAAGACTGGGAGCCCCACGTGGGACAACCTGATCACCTTGTATCCCCCCAATGCCTAGAACAGTGCTTTGCACATAATAATCATAATAATAATAATGGCATTTACTAAGTGCTTACTATGTGCAAGCTGTATATATGTATATATGTTTGTACATATTTATTACTCTGTTTATTTATTTTACTTGTCCATATCTATTCTATTTATTTTATTTTGTTAGCATGTTTGGTTTTGTTTACCGTCTCCCCCTTTTAGACTGTGAGCCCACTGTTGGGTAGGGACTGTCTCTATATGTTGCCAATTTGTATTTCCCAAGCGCTTAGTAAAGTGTTCTGCACACAGTAAGCGCTCAATAAATACGACTGATTGATTAACTGATTGCAAGGCACTGTTTTAAGCGCTGGGGAGACTACAAGGTAATCAGGGAAGGTTCACAGTCTTCATCCCCATTTTCCAGATGAGGTAACTGAGGCCCAGAGAAGTGAAGTGACTTGCCCAAAGTCACCCAGCTGACAAGTGGCGGAGCCGGGATTTGAACCCATGACCTCTGACTCCAGAGCCCGGGCTCTTTCCACTGAGCCACACTGCTTCTGTAAGCATAGTAAGCACTTAACAAATACCATTATTATTATCATCATCATCATCAATCGTATTTATTGAGCGCTTACTATGTGAGCCCACTGTTGGGTAGGGACTGTCTCTATATGTTGCCAACTTGTACTTCCCAAGCGCTTAGTACAGTGCTCTGCACACAGTAAGTGCTCAATAAATACGATTGACTGATTGATTGATTGATTGATACTAAGCGCTTGGGAAGTACAAATTGGCAACATATAGAGACAGTCCCTACCCAACAGTGGGCTCACCGTCTAAAAAGTGGGCTCACAGTCTAAAAGCGCTAATATTATAATTATTATTATTATTATTATTATTAATAATAATAATAATAATAAAGGATGCTCCCGTTTACTCCACCTGTTTCCTCAGGAGAGCGACATCCTGCTGACACTCTTCCTCCGCCCAGTGGGTTCGCAGATAGTCTTTAACATTCTCCTTGATGTACGTAAATAAAGTGTCCTAGTTGAGGCAAAAACAGACGCGACAGGCAACCTGTGAGGGTGTTTGCTATACCTTCAGGCCGGGCAGACCCCTGAGGAAATCAATCAATCAATCAATCAATCAATCGTATTGACTGAGCGCTTACTGTGTGCACAGCACTGTACTAAGTGCTTGGGAAAGTACACCATAACAATATAACAGTCAGTAGATATGTTCCCTGCCCACAACAAGCTTACATAATAATAATAATAATAATGGCATTTATTCATTCAATCGTATTTATTGAGCGCTTACTGTGCGCAGAGCACTGGACTAAGCGCTTGGGAAGTCCAAGTTGGCAACATATAGAGACGGTCCCTACCCAACAGTGGGCTCACAGTCTAGAAGGGGGAGACAATTAACACAATGCATTTATTAAGTGCTTACTATGTGCAAAGCACCATTCTAAGCGCTGGGGAGGTCCAAGACTGAACTCCTTGTCTTCCCTCCCAAACCCTGCCCTCTCCCTGACTCTCCCATCTCCGTTGACGGCACTACCATCCTTCCCGTCTCACGAGCCCGCAACCTTGGTGTCATCCTCGACTCCGCTCTCTCATTCACCCCTCACATCCGAGCCGTCACCAAAGCCTGCCGGTCTCAGCTCCGCAACATTGCCAAGATCCGCTCTTTCCTTTCCATCCATATCACTACCCTGCTCGTTCAAGCTCTCATCCTATCCCATCTGGACTACTGCACTAGCCTTCTCTCTGATCTCCCATCCTCATGTCTCTCTCCACTTCAATCCATACTTCATGCTGCTGCCCGGATTATCCTTGTCCAGAAACGCTCTGGGCATATCACTCCCCTCCTCAAAAATCTCCAGTGGCTACCAATCAATCTGCGCATCAGGCAGAAACTCCTCACCCTGGGCTTCAAGGCTGTCCATCCCCTCGCCCCCTCCTACCTCACCTCCCTTCTCTCCTTCTCCAGCCCAGCCCGCACCCTCCGCTCCTCCGCCGCTGATCTCCTCCCTGTACCTCGTTCTCGCCTGTCCTGCCATCGACCCCCGGCCCACGTCATCCCCCGGGCCTGGAATGGCCTCCCTCTGCCCCTCCACCAAGCTGGCTCTCTTCCTCCCTTCAAGGCCCTACTGAGAGCTCACCTCCTCCAGGAGGCCTTCCCAGACTGAGCCCCTTCCTTCCTCTCCCCCTCGTCCCCCTCTCCATCC
Source organism: Tachyglossus aculeatus (assembly GCF_015852505.1). NCBI lineage: Eukaryota > Metazoa > Chordata > Mammalia > Monotremata > Tachyglossidae > Tachyglossus > Tachyglossus aculeatus. The sequence goes on from NC_052082.1 coordinate 11,128,078, forward strand.
CCCTCATCTTACCTCCTTCCCCTCCCCACAGCACCTGTATATATGTATATATGTTTGTACAGATTTATTACTCTGTTGTCCACAGCGGACTTGACATGACTGACTCCATTTTGTGTAGGCTAACAGTAACCCTCCATTTTGTGCAGGCTGAGAGAACAACTCCTTTTTGTATTGTCTGCAACAGATGCCTTCAAGGCAATTAACAAGTAACACTTATATATGTAAGGTCCTAGGTCGGATGACATTCTGACAACATAAGATAACAGAACTTAGGACTACATCCTGACTAGACAGTGACAACAGAAGATAACAGAATTTAGGATGACATCCTGACAAGACAGTAACAACAGAAGATACGGGAATTTACACACCTATTTATACAAGGCCATAAGGCAGATAACAACCTTAACAAGGCAGTAAAATCATAGAATTTACAGCATCCTGTCGGTCCTAATTGGATTCCTGAAATTCCTAAATGCTCCCTCCCATGTTGCTGTGACTCAATAAAAGACACAGTGAGAATGGGATCGGGGCTGCTTGTCACTCGTACCTCTCCCGGGAGGTGAACGGGCAGGTAGCCACTTTCCTTCTTTACTGCTCTATCTGAACTCACGTCTCCGAGTCATTTTTCCTCTCTGCGTCACCACCCTGGGTACAAGAACCCTGCGGCCGATTTACACCGATTAACCTATTTTGCACCCTACTTGTCGATAACAACTCTATTTATTCATTTTACTTGTACATATCTATTCTATTTATTTTATTCTGTTAATATGTTTGGTTTTGTTCTCTGTCTCCCCCTTTTAGACTGTGAGCCCGCTGTTGGGTCTCTATATGTTGCCGACTTGGACTTCCCAAGCGCTTAGTCCAGTGCTCTGCACGCAGTAAGCGCTCGATACATACGATTGATTGATTGATTGATTCTCTGGGCCTCCGCTCCCTCACCTGTAAAATGGGGATGAAGACTGGGAGCCCCCCGTGGGACAACCTGAACGCCTTGTATCAACCCCAGCGCTTAGAACAGTGCCTGCAACATAGTAAGCGCTTAATAAATATCATTATTATTATTAGTATTAATAATAAGGAGAGGCAATCTCCCGGCATCCTCTCGGCCTCCTCCACCCTCCTCCCTCCCTCCTCCCGGCCTCCTCTCGGCCTCCTCCTCCCTCCTCCTCCCGGCATCCTCTCGGCCTCCCTCCTCCCTCCCGGCATCCTCTCGGCCTCCTCCATCCCCCTCCTCCCGGCATCCTCTCGGCCTCCTCCTCCCTCCCGGCTTCCTCCCCTCCTCCCGGCATCCTCTCGGCCTCCCTCCTCCCGGCATCCTCCCGGCCTCCTCCTCCCTCCCGGCATCCTCTCGGCCTCCTCCTCCCTCCCGGCATCCTCTCGGCCTCCCTCCTCCCTCCCGACATCCTCTCGGCCTCCTCCTCCCCCCTCCTCCCGGCATCCTCTCGGCCTCCCCCTCCCTCCTCCTCCCGGCATCCTCTCGGCCTCCCCCTCCCTCCTCCTCCCGGCCTCCCCCTCCCTCCTCCACCCGACCTCCCCCTCCCTCCTCCCGGCACCCTCCCGGCCTCCCCCCCCCCTCCCCCGCGGCACCTTGACGAAGGCGATGGGGGTGGTGGTGCCCTCCAGGTCGAGCAGGATCCCCGTCACCTCGGCGGGCACCGGCAGCATCCTGGCTCCGGCCCCCGGGCAGCACGGCAGGAACCCCGGGATGGGAGGGCGGGAGCCCGGGATGGGGGCACGGGAGGGGGGGCGGGGCCCGCCCTGCTCGCGGCCAATCGGAGGGAGGGGCTGCCCTCCGGGGGCGGGGCGGGCCGGAGGAGAGGCCGCTCATTGGCTGCTGGGGGCGGAGCTTCACTTGATGGACGGCTAGGCCCACCGCCGGGGGGCGGGGCGGCGGAGAAAGGCGAGGCCGCTCATTGGCTGCTGGGGGCGGAGCTTGATGGGCTGATTGGCCCAGCGCAGGGGGGCGGGGCAACTGAGAAAAGCGAGGCCTATCATTGGCTGCTGAGGGCGGAGCTTGATTTGATTGGCGGCTAGGTCCAGCAGGTGGGGGCGGGGCAGCGCAGAAAGGCGAGGCCGCTCATTGGCTGCTGGGGGCGGAGCTCAATTTGACGGACAGTTAGGACTAGTGGAGGGGGCGGGGCAGTGGAGAAAGGCGAGGCCGCTCATTGGGTGCTGGGGGCGGAGCTTGATGGAGTGATTGGCCCAGCACCGGGGGGCGGGGCATCGGAGAAAGGCACGGCCGTTCATTGGCTGCTAGGGGCGGAGCTTGACTTGATGGACGGCTAGGTCCAGCGCAGGGGGGCGGGGCAGCGGAGAAAGGCGAGGCCGCTCATTGGCTGCTGGGGGCGGAGTTTTACTTGATGGACGGCTAGGTCCAGCCCGGGGGGCGGGGCAGCTCATTGGCTGCTGGGGGCGGAGCTTGACTTGATGGACGGCTAGGTCCAGCGCTGGGGGGCGGGGCAACGGAGACGGGCGAGGCCGCTCATTGGCTGCTGGGGGGCCGGGCTTGATGGGCTGATTGGCCCAACGCCGGGGGGCGGGGCAGCGGAGAAAGGCGAGGCCGCTCATTGGCTGCTGGGGCGGAGCTTGATGGGCTGATTGGCCCAGCGCCGGGGGGCGGGGCAGCGGAGAAAGGCGAGGCCGCTCATTGGCTGCTGGGGCGGAGCTTGACGGGCTGATTGGCCCAGCGCAGGGGGGCGGGGCAGCGGAGAAAGGCGAGGCCGCTCATTGGCTGCTGGGGCCGAGCTTGATGGGCTGATTGGCCCAGCGCCGGGGGGCGGGGCAGAGGAGAAGGGCGAGGCCGCTCATTGGCTGCTGGGGCGGAGCTTGACGGGCTGATTGGCCCAGCGCCGGGGGGCGGGGCAGCGGAGAAAGGCGAGGCCGCTCATTGGCTGCTGGGGCGGAGCTTGACGGGCTGATTGGCCCAGCGCAGGGGGGCGGGGCAGCGGAGAAAGACGAGGCCGCTCATTGGCTGCTGGGGGCGGAGTAAAATAAATAGAGCGATAAATCTGGACAAACATTCCTTCATTCAATCGTATTTATTGAGCGCTTACTGTGTGCAGAGCACTGGACCAAGCGCTTGGGAAGGACAAGTTGGTAACGGAGACGGTCCCTACCCGACAACGGGCTCTATATTTATTAATGGCATTTATTAAGGGTTTACCATGTGCCAAGCACTGTTCTAAGCGCTGGAATTTTACTTGTCCATATTTGCTATTCTATTTATTTTGTTAATGCTGTGCATTTAGCTTTAATTCTATTTGTTCTGACTCCCCATCCCCCCCCTCGTCTTACCTCCTTCCCTCCCCCACAGCCTCTGTCTATATGTATATATGTTTGCACAGAGTTATTACTCTATTTATTTATTTTACTTGTACATATCTATTCTATTTATTTTATTTTGTTAGTATGTGTGGTTTTGTTCTCTGTCTCCCCCTTTTAGACTGTGAGCCCACTGTCGGGTAGGGACCGTCTCTATATGTTGCCAACTTGTACTTCCCAAGCGCTTAGTCCAGTGCTCTGTACACAGTAAGCGCTCAGTAAATACGATTGCTTGCTTGCTTGCTTGATTGATTTAGCTTTAATTCTGTTGGTTCTGACGACTTGACACTTGTCCACGTGTTTTGTTTTGTTGTCCGTCTCCCCCTTCATTCATTCAATCGTATTTACTGAGCGCTTACTGTGTGCAGAGCACTGGACTAAGCGCTTGGGAAGGACAAGTCGGCAACAGATAGAGACGGTCCCTACCCAACAACGGGCTCTATATTTATTAATGGCATTTATTAAGGGTTTACTATGTGCAAAGCACTGTTCTAAGCGCTGGAATTTTACTTGTCCATGTTGGCTATTCTATTTTGTTAATGCTGTGCATTTAGCTTTAATTCTATTTGTTCTGACTCTCCATCCCCCCCGTCTTACCTCCTTCCCTTCCCCACAGCACCTGTCTATATGTATATATGTTTGTACAGATTTATTACTCTATTTATTTATTTATCTTGTACATAGCTATTCTATTTATTTTCTTTTGTTAGTACGTTTGGTTTTGTTCTCTGTCTCCCCCTTCTAGACTGTGAGCCCGCTGTTGGGTAGGGACTGTCTCTAAATGTTGCCCACTTGGACTTCCCAAGCGCTCAGTACAGTGCTCTGCACACAGTAAGCGCTCAGTACAATTGATTGCTTGATTGATTGATTTAGCTTTAATTCCATTTGTTCTGACGACTTGACACTTGTCCACGTGTTTTGTTCTGTGTCTGTCTCCCCCGTCATTCATTCATTCAATCGTATTTATTGAGCGCTCCCTGTGTGCAGAGCACTGGACTAAGCGCTTGGGAAGTCCAAGTCGGCAACAGAGAGAGACGGTCCCTACCCGACGACGGGCTCTATATTTATTAATGGTATTTATTAAGCGTTTACTATGCGCAAAGCACTGTCCTAAGCGCTGGAATTTTATTAGTCCATATTTTCTATTCTATTTATTTTGATAATGATGTACATTTAGCTTTAATTCTATTTGTTCTGAGGACTTGACACTTGTCCACGTGTTTTGTTGTCCGTCTCCCCCTTCATTCATTTATTCATTCATTCATTCAATCGTATTTACTGAGCGCTTCCTGTGTGCAGAGCACTGGACTAAGCGCTTGGGAAGGACAAGTCGGCAACATCTAGAGACGGTCCCTACCCAACAACGGGCTCCCAGTCTAGAAGGGGGAGACAGACAACAAAACAAAACACGTGGACAGGTGTCAAGTCCTCAGAACAAATAGAATTAAAGCTAAATGTACATCGTTATCATAATAAATAGAATAGAAGATATGGAGAAATAAAATTCCAGAACAAATAGAATTAAAGCTAGTTGCACATCATTATCAAAATAAATAGAATAGTAAATATGGACAAGTAAAATAGAGTAATAAATCTGGACAAACATTCATTCATTCAATCGTATTTATTGAGCGCTTCCTGTGTGCAGGGCACTGGACTAAGCGCCTGGGAAGGACAGGTCGGCAACAGAGACGGTCCCTACCAGACAACGGGCTCACAGTCTAGAAGGGGGAGACAGACGACAAAACCAAACATGTGGACAGGTGTCAAGTTGTCAGAATAAATAGAAATAAAGCTAGATGCACAGCATTAACAAAACAAATAGAATGGTAAATATGGACAAGTAAAATAGAGTAATAAATCTGTACATCATCATCATCATCAATCGTATTTATTGAGCGCTTACTGTGTGCAGAGCACTGGACTAAGCGCTTGGGAAGTCCAAGTTGGCAACATCTAGAGACGGTCCCTACCCAACAGCGGGCTCACAGTCTAGAAGGGGGAGACAGAGAACAAAACCAAACGTACTAACAAAAGAAAATAAATAGAATAGCTATGTACAAGATAAATAAATAGAGTAATAAATATGTACAAACATATATACATGTACAAACATTCATTCATTCAATCGTATTTATTGAGCGCTTACTGTGTGCAGAGCACTGGACTAAGCGCTTGGGAAGGACAAGTTGGCAATATCTAGAGACGGTCCCTACCCAACAGCGGGCTCCCAGTCTAGAAGGGGGAGACAGACGACAAAACAAAACATGGAGACAGGGGTCAAAACCGTCACAATAAATGGAAGCAGCGTGGCTCAGTGGAAAGAGCCCGGGCTTTGGAGTCGGAGGTCATGGGTTCGAATCCCCGCTCCGCCACTCATCAGCTGTGTGACTTTGGGCAACTCACTTCACTTTTCTGGGCCTCAGTTACCTCATCTGTAAAATGGGGATGAAGACTGTGAGCCCCCCGTGGGACAACCTGATCGTCTTGTAACCTCCCCAGTGCTTAGAACAGTGCTTTGCACATAGTAAGCGCTTAATAAATGCCATTATTATTATTATTATTGAGAAGCAGCCTGGCTCAATGGAAAGAGCCCAGGCTTTGGAGTCAGAGGTCATGGGTTCAAATCCTGGCTCTGCCACCTGTCAGGGGGGTGACTTTGGGCAAGACACTTCACTTCTAGGCTGTGAGCCCTTCTAGACTGTGAGCCCGCTGTAGGGTAGGGACTGTCTCTACGTGTGGCCGACTTGTGCTTCCCAAGCGCTTAGTCCAGTGCTCTGCACACAGTAAGCGCTCAATAAATACGATTGATTGATTGATCGATTCTCCGGGCCTCCGTTCCCTCATCTGTAAAATGGGGATGAAGACTGCGAGCCCCCTGAGGGACAACCCGATCACCTTGTACCTACCCCAGCGTTTAGAACAGTGCTTTGCACATAGTAAGCACTTAATAAATGCCATGATTATTATTATTATTATTAATTATAGCTTCAGTCCATACTTTACGCTGCTGCCCGGATCATCTTTGTGCAGAAACGCTCTGGGCCTGTCAGTCCCCTCCTCAAAAATCTCCAGTGGCCCGGAATGCCCCCAATCCCTCTGCCCATCTGCCAAGCTCACTCTCTTCCTCCCTTCAAAGCCCTCCTGAGAGTTCACCTCCTCCAGGAGGCCTTCCCAGACTGAGCCCCTTCCTTCCTCTCCCCCTCGTCCCCCTCTCCATCCCCCCCATCTTACCTCCTTCCCTTCCCCACAGCACATGGATATATGTTTGGACAGATTTCTCACTCTATTTATTTTACTTGTACGTATTGACTCTTCTATTTATTTTGTTAATATGTTTGGTTTTGTTCTCTGTCTCCCCCTCCTAGACTGTGAGCCCGCTGTTGGGTAGGGACCGTCTCTAGATGTTGCCAACTTGGACTTCCCAAGCGCTTAGTCCAGTGCTCTACACACAGGAAGCGCTCAATAAATACGATTGAATGAATGAATGAATATAATAATAATAATGGCCTGATCACCTTGTATCCCCCCAGCGCTTAGAACAGTGCTTTGCACATAGTAAGCGCTTAACAAATACCATTATTATTATTATTATTATTATTCACAGTCCAAGTAGGAGGGAATAGGACTTAATCCCCTTTTTACAGAAGAGGTAACTGAGGCACAGCAAAGTTGAGCGATTTGCTCAAGGTCACCCAGCGGGCGAGAGGCAGGGTGGCTCAGTGGAAAGAGCCCGGGCTTGGGAGTCAGAGGTCATGGGTTCAAATCCCGACTCCTCCAATTATCGGCTGTGTGGCTTTGGGCGGGTCACTTGACTTCTCTGGGCCTCAGTGACCTCATCTGTAAAATGGAGATGAAGACTGTGAGCCCCGCGTGGGACAACCTTGTAACCTCCCCAGCGCTTAGAACAGTGCTTTGCACATAGTAAGTGCTTAATAAATGCCATTATTATTATTATTATTATTATTAAGCACATACTGTTCTAAGCACTGGGAGTTTACAAGATGATCAGGTTGTCCCACATGAGTGAATGAATGTTTGTACAGATTTTTTACTTTATTTATTCTACTTGTCCATATTTACTATTCTATTTATTTTGTTAATGATGTGCCCATAGCTTTAATTCTATTTGTTCTGACAATTTTGACACCCGTCCACATGTTTTGTTTTGTCGTCTGTCTCCCCCTTCTAGACTGTGAGCCCGTTGTTGGGTAGGGACCGTCTCTATATGTTGCCAACTTGGACTTCCCAAGCGCTTAGTACAGTGCTCGGCACACAGGAAGCGCTCAATAAATACGATTGAATGAATGAATGAATGAATGAATATAATAATAATAATAATGGCATTTATTAAGCGCTTACTATGTGCAAAGCCCTGTTCTAAGCGCTGGGAGTTTACAAGATGATCAGGTTGTCCCACATGAATGAATGAATGTTTGTACAGATTTTTTTACTCTATTTATTCCACTTGTCCATATTTACTATTCTATTTATTTTGTCAATGATGTGACCCTAGCTTTACTTCTATTTATTCTGATGACTTGACCCCCATCCACATGTTTTGTTTTGTTGTCCGTCTCCCCCTTCTAGCCTGTGAGCCCGTTGTTGGGTAGGGACCGTCTCTATCTGTTGCCAACTTGGACTTTCCAAGCGCTTAGCACAGTGCTCGGCACACAGTAAGCGCTCAATAAATATGATTGAATGAATGAATCAGCGTGAGAAGCAGCGTGGCTCAGTGGAAAGAGCCCGGTCTTTGGAGTCAGAGGTCATGGGTTCAAATCCCGGCTCTGCCCCTTGTCAGCTGGGTGACTTCACTTCTCTGGGCCTCAGTTCCCTCATCTGTACAATGGGGAGGAAGACTGTGAGCCTCCCGTGGGACAACCCGATCACCTTGTAACCTCCCCAGCGCTTAGAACAGTGCTTGGCACATAGTAAGTGCTTAATAAATGTCATCGTTGTTATTATGCCCGGCTCGTCTTTGTAGTATAAGTATAATAACAAATACTATTATTTTTATTATTTCTATTATATGCATACATTAATAACAATAAACAATAACAATAACGATATTATTATCACACTGCATATAATCATTTATTGTTATATGCATACATTAATAACAATCAATAATGACAATAACGATATTATTACACTGCATTATTATTATTGTTATTGCATGCACACATTAATAACAATAAATAATAGCAACAATGATATCATTATTACATTACACTATTAATATTTATGGTTATTATATGCATATATTAATAACAATAAATAATAACAGCGATATCGTGATTACATTATTATTATTTATTGTTATTATATGCATGCATTAATAACAAGAAATAACAATAATGATATCATCATTATATTACATTATTATTATTTATATGCATATATTAATAACAATGAATAATAACAATAATTATACCATTATTACATTTTATTATTGTTTATTGTTATTATATGCATGCATTAATAACAATAACAATGATGATGTCATGATTACATCACATTATTATTATTCATTGTTATCACATGCATACATTAATAACAATAAATAACAATGATATGATTGCATCACATTATTATTATTTATTGTGATTATTATATGCATACATTAATAACAATGAATAATAACAATGATAATATGATTACATCCCATTATTATTTATTGTTATTGTTATATGTATGCATCAATGACAATAAATAATAACAATGATGGTATTATTACATCACATTATTATTTATTGTGATTATGATATGCATACATTAATAACAATGAATAATAACAATGATGATGTCATGATTGCATCACATTATTATTATTTATTGTTACTGTTCTATGCATGCATCAATACCAATAAATAATAACAATGATGTTATTATTACATCACATCATTATTATTTATTGTGATTATTATATGCATAGATTAATAACAATGAATAACAATGATGATATCACGATTACATCCCATGATTATTTGTTGTTGTTATATGCATGCATCAATAACAATAAATAATAATGATGGTATTATTACATCACACCAGTATTATTTATCGTGATTATAATATGCATACATTAATAACAATGAATGATAGCAAGGATGATGTCATGATTGCATCACATTATTATTATTTATTGTTATCGTTATATGCATGCATCAATAACAATAAATAATAACAATGATGGTATTATTACACCACATCATTATTACTTATTGTGATTATTATATGCATACATTAATAACAATGAACGATAAGAATGATGATGTCATGATTGCCTCACATTATTATTATCTATTGTTATTGATGCATGCATATAACAATAACAATAAATAATAACAATGATGGTATTATTACATCACATCATTATTATTTATTGTGATTATAATATGCATACATTAATAACAATGAATGATAACAATGATGATGTCATGTTTGCACCACATCATTATTATTTATTGTGATTATTATATGCACACATTAATAACAATAAATAATAACAATGATGGTATTATTACATCACATCATTATTATTTATTGTGATTATAATATGCATGCATTAATAACAATGAATGATAACAATGATGAAGTCATGATTACCTCACATCATTATTATTTATTGCGATTATCCTCTGCACACATTAATAACAATAAATAATAACAATGATGGTATTATTACATCACAGCATTATTATTTATTGTGATTATAATATGCATGCATTAATGACAATGAATGATAACAATGATGAAGTCATGATTACCTCACATCACTATTATTTATTGCGATTATTCTCTGCACACATTAATAACAATAAATAATAACAATGATGGTATTATTACATCACATCATTATTATTGATTGTGATTATAATATGCATGCATTAATGACAATGAATGATAACAATGATGAAGTCATGATTATCTCACATCACTATTATTTATTGCGATTATTATCTGCACACATTAATAACAATAAATAATAACAATGATGGTATTATTACATCACATCATTATTATTTATTGTGATTATTATATGCATGCATTAATAACAATGAAGATGTCATGATTGCCTCACATCATTATCATTTATTGTGACTATTATCTGCACACATCAATAGCAATAAATAATAACAATGATGACACCATTCTTCCATTCCATTATTATTTATTGATATTCTGTGCATACATAAATAACAATAAATAGTAACAATAATGATATTCTTATTATTTATTGTTATGGTAGGGCCCTCCCCTCCTCCCATAGATTTGCCTCAGCTCCGCCTGGCGGGTTGGGTGAGGGAGGGGTGGAAGGGGAGGTGCGTGCGCACGCGCCTTACGTCACCACGCACGCGCCTTACGTCCCCACGCCCGCGCCGTACGTCCTCACGCCCGCGCCGTACGTCACCACGCCCGCGCCTTACGTCACCACGCCCGCGTTACGTCACCGCGCGGGCGCCGTCCGGATTGGCGGGCGGGGCGGCTATAAAGGCCGGGCGCGGGCGGGCGCCGGCCCTCTTCCGCCGCCATTTTGAAGCGGGCAGCATCCGCCGTGCCGACCTCCGTCCCCCCGCCGCCATGGAGGACATGAACGACTACAGCAACATGGAGGAGTTCGCCGAGGGCTCCAAGATCAACGCCAGCAAGAACCAGCAGGATGATGGGTACCTCCCCCTCCTCCCCCCCTCCTCCGGGCGCGCCCCCGTCACCTCCCTCGTGCCCGCGCGCATGCGCTCTGGCGCGCCGCCCCGAGTGCGCAGGCGCAGGAGAGCGACGGCGCCCCCCTCTGGCGGAGGAGGGCGAGGCCCCCTCATCGTCTCCCATCGATGGGCGGTCGATAATCGATCGTTGGCGGTCAATAACTCCTTCCTTCAATCTTGTATCACAATACTGATGGTGTTTGTTAAGCACTTACTATGTGCAAAGCACTGTTCTAAGCGCTGGGGAGGTTACAAGGTGATCAGGCTGTCCCACGTGGGGCTCACAGTCTTCATCCCCATTTTACAGATGAGGGAACTGAGGCACAGAGAATAATAACAATAATAATATTGACGGCGTTGGCTAAGCGCTTACCATGGGCCAAGCACTGCTGTAAGCGCTGGGGGGGATACAAGGTGATCAGGTTGTCCCACGGAGGGCTCACGGTTTTCATCCCCATTTTACAGATGAGGGAACTGAGGCGCAGAGAATAATAATAATAACGATGGCACTTGTTAAGCGCTTACTATGTGCCAAGCACTGTTCTAAGCCCTGGCGGGGGATGCAAGGTGATCAGGTTGTCCCTCGTGAGGCTCACACTTTTCATCCCCATTTTACAGATGAGGGAACTGAGGCACAGAGAATAATAATAATGATTGCGCTTGTTAAGCGCTTACTATGTGCTAAGCACTGTTCTGAGCGCTGGGAGGGATACAAGGTGATCAGGTTGTCCCACGGGGGGGCTCACAGTCTTCATCCCCATTTTACAGATGAGGGAACTGCGGCACAGAGAATAATAATAATAATGATGGCACTTGTTAAGCGCTTACTATGTGCCAAGCACTGTTCTAAGCCCTGGGGGGGGGGGATACAAGGTGATCAGGTTGTCCCTCGTGGGGCTCACACTTTTCATCCCCATTTTACAGATGAGGGAACTGAGGCACAGAGAATAATAATAATGATTGCGCTTGTTAAGCGCTTACTATGTGCTAAGCACTGTTCTGAGCGCTGGGAGGGATACAAGGTGATCAGGTTGTCCCACGGGGGGCTCACAGTCTTCATCCCCATTTTACAGATGAGGGAACTGCGGCACAGAGAATAATAATAATAATGATGGCACTTGTTAAGCGCTTACTATGTGCCAAGCACTGTTCTAAGCCCTGGGGGGGGATACAAGGTGATCAGGTTGTCCCTCGTGAGGCTCACACTTTTCATCCCCATTTTACAGATGAGGGAACTGAGGCACAGAGAATAATAATAATGGTGGCGCTTGTTAAGCGCTTACTATGTGCCAAGCACTGTTCTAAGCCTTGGGGGGATACAAGGTGATCAGGTTGTCCCACGGAGGGCTCACAGTCTTCATCCCCATTTTACAGATGAGGGAACTGAGGCGCAGAGAATAATAATAATAATGATGGCACTTGTTAAGCGCTTACTATGTGCCAAGCACTGTTCTAAGCCCTGGGGGGGGATACAAGGTGATCAGGTTGTCCCTCGTGAGGCTCACACTTTTCATCCCCATTTTACAGATGAGGGAACTGAGGCACAGAGAATAATAATAATGATTGCGCTTGTTAAGCGCTTACCATGTGCTAAGCACTGTTCTGAGCGCTGGGAGGGATACAAGGTGATCAGGTTGCCCCACGGGGGGCTCACAGTCTTCATCCCCGTTTGACAGATGAGGGAACTGAAGCAGAGACTAATAATAATAATAATGATGATGATGGCATTTATCAAGCGCTTGCCATGTGCCAAGCACTGCTCTAAGCGGTGGGGGGGATGCAAGGTGATCAGGTTGTCCCATGGAGGGCTCACAGTCTTCATCCCCATTTTACAGATGAAGGAACTGAGGCATAGAGAATAGTAATAATGATGGCGCTTGTTAAGCGCTTACTATGTGCCAAGCACTGTTCTAAGCGCTGGAAGGGATACAAGGTGATCAGGTTGCCCCACGGGGGGCTCGCAGTCTTCATTCCCATTTGACAGATGAGGGAACTGAAGCAGAGACTAATAATAATAATGATGATGGCATTTACCAAGCGCTTGCCATGTGCCAATCACTGCTCTAAGTGCTGGGGGGGATACAAGGTGATCAGGTTGTCCCACGGGGGGCTCACAGTCTTCATCCCCATTTTACAGACGAGGGAACTGAGGCAAAGAGAATAATAATGATGATGGTACTTGTTAAGCGCTTACTATGTACCATGCACTGTTCTAAGCGCTGGGGAGGTTACAAGGTGATCAGGTTGTCCCACGGGGGGCTCCCAGGCTTCATCCCCATTTGACAGACGAGGGAACTGAAGCAAAGAGAATAATATTAATAATGATTTTGGTACTTGTTAAGCGCTTACTATGTGCCAAGCACTGTTCTAAGCGCTGGGGAGGTTACAAGGTGATCAGGTTGTCCCACGGGAGGCTCCCAGTCTTCATCCCCATTTTACAGATAAGGGAACTGAAGTGGAGACTAATACTAATACAAATAATGGCATTTATTAAGCAGTTACTATGCACTGGGGAGGATACCAGGTGATCAGGCTGTCCCACGGGGGGCTCACAGGCTTCATCCCCATTTGACAGATGAGGGAACTGAAGCAGAGACTAATAATAATAATAATAATGATGATGGCATTTATTAAGCGCTTGCCATGGGCCAATCACTGCTCTAAGTGCTGGCGGGGATACAAGGTGATCAGGTTGTCCCATGGGGGACTCACAGTCTTCATCCCCATTTTACAGACGAGGGAACTGAGGCACAGAGAATAATAATAATGATGGCATGTGTTAAGCGCTTACTATGTGCCAAGCACTGTTCTAAGTGCTGGGAGGGATACACGGTGATCAGGTGGTTCCACGGGGGGGCTCACGCTTTTCATCCCCATTTTACAAATGAGGGAACTGAGGCCCAGAGAATAATTATTATTATTATTAATAATAATGGTATGTAAGCGCCTATTAGGAATAATGATGGTATTTGTTAAGCGTTTACTATGTGCCAAGCACTGGGGAGGATACAAGGTGATAATAGTAATGAAGCGCTTACTACGTGCAAAGCACTTTTCTAAGCCCTTGGGAGGTTACAAGGTGATCAGGTTGTCCCACGGGGGGCTCACGGTCTTAATCCCCATTTTACAGATGAGGTAACTGAGGCACAGAGAAGTGAAGTGACTTGCCCAGAGTCACACAGCTGACAGTTGGCGGAGCTGGGATTAGAACCCGTGACCTCTGACTCCAAAGCCCGGGCTCTGTCCATTAAGCCACGCTGCTTCTCTATCAGGCTGTCCTACGTGCGGCGCACACTTTTCCTCCCCATTTTACAGATGAGGAAACTGAGGCCCAGAGAATCATCACCATCAATCGTATATATTGAGCGCTTACTATGTGCAGAGCACTGTACTAAGCGCTTGGGAAGTACAAATTGGCAACATATAGAGACAGTCCCTACCCAACAGTGGGCTCACAGACTAATAATCATTAATGATAACGGTATTTGTTAAGCGCCTACTAGGAATAATAATGATGATGGTATTTGTTAAGCACTTACTTTGTGCCAAGCACTGTTCTAAGCACTGGAGTAGATACAAGGTGTGATCAGATTGTCCCATGTGGGGCTCACAGTTTTCATCCCCATTTGACAGATGAGGGAACTGAGGCCCAGAGAAGTGAAGTGACTCTCCCAAAGTCACACAGCTGATAAGCCCAGGTATGGGCTTGGGAGTCCGAGGTCATGGGTTCTAATCCCGGCTCCGCCACTTGTCAGCTGGGTGACTTTGGTCACACCATTTCACTTCTCTTTGCCTCAGTTCCCTCATCTGTAAAATGGGGGTGAAGCCTGTGAACCCCACGTGGGACAACCTGATCACCTTGTATCCACCTCAGCGTTTAGAACAGCGCTTGGCACAGAAGAAGCGCTTAACAAATACCATCATTAATAATAATAATTGTTATTATTATTGTTCCCCAGTCTTAATCCCCATTTTACAGGTGAGGTCACTCAGGTTCAGAGAAGTCAAGTGACTTGCCCAAGGTCACACAGCAGACGTGGGGGAGCGGGGATTAGAACCCATGATCTTCTGACTCCCAAGCCTGGGCTCTTTCCACTGAGCCACAGTACATCTCTGTACATATTTATTACTCTATTTTACTTGTACATATCTATTCTATTATTTATTTTATTTTGTTAGTATGTTTGGTTTTGTTCTCTGTCTCCCCCTTTTAGACTGTGAGCCCACTGTTGGGTAGGGACCGTCTCTAGATGTTGCCAACTTGTACTTTCCAAGCGCTCAGTACAGTGCTCTGCACACAGTAAGCGCTCAATAAATACGATTGATGATGATCTCTATTATTATTATTGTGTGCCAGCCACTTGGGAGAGGACAATATAGCACAGACATTGTTGTCACATTGGCGGCTGTGTGACTTTGGGCAAGTCACTTCGCTTCTCTGTGCCCCGGTTACTTCATCTGTAAAATGGGGGTGAAGACCGCGAACCCCCCGGGGGACAACCTGATTATCTTGTATCCTCCCTAGTGCTTAGAACAGTGCTTGGCACATAGTAAGCGCTCAACAAATGCCATCATTGTTGGAGACGCATTCCCTGCCTGCAGCGAGCTCACCGTCTTGGTGGGGGCAGTGGGGTGGACCTTAATATAAATATTAATAAGTAAATTGAGTGCTTACCTTGTGCAGAGCATCGCACTAAGCAATAATACTGATAATTGTGTTTTTTGTTAAACGCCTAAGCAGTGTGGCTTAGTGGAAAAAGCCCGGGCTTGGGAGTCAGAGTTCGTGGGTTCTACCCCAACTCTGCCACTTAGCTGTCTAACTTTGGGCAAGTCCCTTTACTTCTTTGGGCCTCAGTTACCTCATAGGGAAAATGGGCATCATCATCAATCGGATTTATTGAGCGCTTACTGTGTGCAGAGCACTGTACTAAGCGCTTGGGAAGCATAAGTTGGTAACATCTAGAGACGGTCCCTACCCAACAGTGGGCTCACAGTCTAAAAGGGGGGAGGCAGAGAACAAAACCAAACATACTAACAAAATAAAATAAATATGGGCATGAAGACTATGAGCCCCATGTGGGACAACCCGATCACCTTGTAATAATATAATAATAATAATGGCATCTGTTAAGGGCTTACTATGTGCAAAGCACTGTTCTAAGCGCTGGGGGGATATAACATGATCAGGTTGTCCCACATGGGGCTCACAGTCAATCCCCATTTTACAGATGAGGCTCAAAGAAGTTAAGTGACTTGCCCAAGGTCACACCGCAGACGTGGTGGAGCCGGGATTCGAACCCATGACCTCTGACTCCAAAGCCCATGCTCTTTCCACTGAGCCACGCTGCTTCTCCATCCCAGCACTTACAACAATGCTCGGCACATAGAAAGCACTCAACAAATACCATTGTTGTTATGGTGTAACACAGGCACGTTCCCTGCCCACAGTGAGCTTACCATCTTGAGGGGGGAGACAGACATTAATATATAAGTAAATTGAGTGCTTACTTTGTGCAGAGCACTGTACTAAGCAGTAACCATAATAATTGTGGTTTTTGTTAAGCACCTACTGTGTGCCAGGCACTGCACTGAGCGCCGAGGTAGGTACAAGTAAATCGGGTTGGACACCGTCCCTGTCCCATGTGGGGCTCCCAGTCTTCATCCCCATTTTATAGATGAGGTAACTGAGGCACAAAGGCCACACAGCGGACAAATGGCAGAGCTGGGATTAGAATTCACGACCTTTTGAGTCCCAGGCCAGGGCTCTTTCCACTACACCATCCTGCTTCTCTATACACTTGGGAGAGTACTATAACCTACTTGGTAGACCCCCCCATCCCTGCCCACAACGGGATTAACGTCTGACGAGACATTAATACATTCAAAGAAATGACAGATACGTACACGTGTGCCGTGGAGGGAGGATGAATGAAGGCAGCGAGTCATGGCGGCACAGACGGGAGTGGGAGAGGAGGAGAGGGAAGGCTTCTTGGAGGAGATCATCATCATCATCATCATCATCAATCGTATTTATTGAGCGCTTACTATGTGCAGAGCACTGTACTAAGCGCTTGGGAAGTACAAATTGGCAACATCTAGAGACAGTCCCTACCCAACAGAGGGCTCACAGTCTAAAAGGGGGAGACAGAGAACAAAACCAAGCATACTAACAAAATAAAATAAATAGAATAGATATGTACAAATAAATAGAGTAAAATACATGTACAAACATATATACAGGTGCTGTGGGGAAGGGAAGGAGGTGAGACGGGGGAGATGGGCCATCATCATCATCAATCGTATTTATTGAGCGCTTACTATGTGCAGAGCACTGTACTAAGCGCTTGGGAAGTACAAATTGGCAACATCTAGAGACAGTCCCTACCCAACAGAGGGCTCACAGTCTAAAAGGGGGAGACAGAGAACAAAACCAAACATACTAACAAAATAAAATAAATAGAATAGATATGTACAAATAAATAAATAAATAGAGTAAAATATATGTACAAACATATATACAGGTGCTGTGGGGAAGGGAAAGAGGTGAGACGGGGGAGATGGGCCATCATCATCATCAATCGTATTGAGCGCTTACTATGTGCAGAGCACTGTACTAAGCGCTTGGGAAGTACAAATTGGCAACATCTAGAGACAGTCCCTACCCAACAGAGGGCTCACAGTCTAAAAGGGGGAGACAGAGAACAAAACCAAACATACTAACAAAATAAAATAAATAGAATAGATATGTATAAATAAATAGAGTAAAATATATGTACAAACATATATACAGGTGCTGTGGGGAAGGGAAGGAGGTAAGATGGGGGAGATGGGCCTTCAACTAAGCGTTGACTAAACTGGACGGCACAGACGTCGGCCGTGGGGAAGGGGCGATGGTGGAGCCGAGCGTGAGAGCAGCGAGAACGGATGAAATGGGCCTTGATGAGAGTGAAGCGGGTTTTTCCGTCTGACGAGAAGGCGGGCGGTCGCTAAAACCGCCCCACCCCGCCTGCAGGAAAATGTTCATCGGAGGCCTGAGCTGGGATACGAGCAAGAAAGACCTGACGGAATACCTGTCTCGTTTCGGAGAGGTCGTGGACTGCACGATTAAAACCGACCCCGTCACCGGCAGGTCCAGGGGCTTCGGGTTTGTGCTCTTCAAGGACGCCGCCAGCGTGGACAAGGTACCGGGGCCCGGCTGGCGTCCTCGGGCTCGGGGAGACCCGGGGGGGACACCCTGCGCTCGGGGGAGGCCTCTCAGAGCCACCCTTCTGTCTTGTAGGTGTTGGAACTGAAGGAGCACAAACTGGACGGCAAGCTGATAGATCCCAAAAGGGCAAAGGCCCTCAAAGGGAAGGAGCCTCCCAAGAAAGTATTTGTAGGGGGGCTCAGTCCGGACACTTCGGAGGAACAAATTAAAGAATACTTCGGAGCGTTTGGAGAGGTAGGAGGGGATTCCGAATCGGCGTTGCGTCTCGCCCCGGGACTCTGAGAGTTTTATCGCGTCCTGCTCACCTATTCCTCCTGGACTCTACCCTACAGAAACCCCAGACTGAGCCCCTTCCTTCCTCTCCCCCCTCGTCCCCCTCTCCATCCCCCCCATCTTACCTCCTTCCCTTCCCCACAGCACCTGTATATATGTATATATGTTTGTACATATTTAGTACTCTATTTTACTTGTACATATCTGTCCTATTTATTTTATTTTGTTAGTATGTTTGGTTTTGTTCTCCGTCTCCCCCTTTTAGACTGTGAGCCCACTGTTGGGTAGGGACCGTCTCTATATGTTGCCAATTTGTACTTCCCAAGCGCTTAGTACAGTGCTCTGCACATAGTAAGTGCTCAATAAATACGATTGATGATGATGATGATGATGATCTTGAAGAAACCAAGTGATGGTTAATGGTCATTATGATGCTTGTTTAGTGCTTACTGTGTGCCAAGCACTGTTCTAAGTGCTGAGGTAAATACAAGTTTAATCAGGCTGGACACAGTCCCTGTCCCACATGGAGCTCACGCTCTTATAGTAATGTGATAATAATTATGGTATTAAGTGCTTACTATGTGCCGAGCACTGTTCTAAGAAGTGCTGCGGGGGGGGGGGGGGGGTACAAGGTAATCAGGTTGTCCCACGTGGGGCTCACAGTTTCAGTCCCCATTTTACAGATGAGGGAACTGAGGCACAGAGATGTTAAATGACTTGCCCGAAGTCACACAGCTGATAAGTGATAGAGAAGCAGCGTGGCTCAGTGGAAAGAGCCTGGGCTTTGGAGTCAGAGATCATGCGTTTAAATCCCTGCTCTGCCACTTGTCAGCTGTGTGACTTTGGGCAAGTCACTTAACTGCTCTGTGCCTCAGTTCCCTCATAAGTGGCAGAGCTGGGATTCGAACCCATGACCTACTCCCAAGCCCGGGTTCTATCCACTGAGCCGCACTGCTTCTCCAATCCCTATTTTACAGATGAGGTAACTGCGGTGCAGAGCGGTCAAGTGACTTGCTCAAGGTCACACACGCAGGTGGCAGAGCTGTGATTAGAACCCAGTTCCCTCCGACTCCGAGTACCGTCATCTGTCCAGCAAGCCACGCTGATTCCCAAATGTCACCCCAAAACTCCCAATAATTCCCTGTGGCCAAGTATACTCGCCATTCTGGGCTTGGAGTTGTAGTCATCAAGTAATTCCAGTGAATCCTAGTGAAAAATCTGTCACCATTTACAAGAATCTGTGCTAAATATTAACGGGCTAACATGGTTTATATTTAAGAAGCCCTGCCCACGTTAGCTAAGTTTTGAGGCTCATGAAAGACAAAGTCTATTTGCCATTAAGCCGTGTTGGGTGAATTTCCTCCGGGCCGGTGTTTAATGCGCAGACCTCGGGTGCTTGGGAGGTTTTACGCGCGACGTTTAGCACGGCTCCGTGCTTACATCCTCAGATTGAAAATATTGAATTGCCAATGGACACCAAGACAAATGAGAGAAGGGGATTCTGTTTCATCACGTACACGGATGAAGAGCCAGTAAAGAAGTTATTAGAAAGCAGATACCATCAGATTGGCTCTGGGAAGGTAAGGCCGAGTGACCTAGAGAAGCGAGATGAACGAAACAGTTGAGGCGCTGTGATTGCCTTTTCCACGATGTGAAACCTTTTCTCCTGTTTTCTCCAGTGTGAAATCAAAGTGGCTCAGCCCAAGGAAGTGTACAGGCAGCAGCAGCAGCAACAGAAAGGAGGAAGGGGGGCCGCGTCTGGAGGAAGAGGCGGAACCCGGGGGCGAGGCAGAGGTGAGGCTTGGCTCGGAAAGAACCGCGTTTGAGGATCCCGTTCCCGGATCTAAGCAGGCCCCGAAAGAGCTGTAGAACCAGGCCTCATTGCTTTGTCTAGTCCTAAATTTTGAATTTAAAGGACTTTGTAGACTACCCTAATCTTCTTAAAGGTTAGGATCCCATTACACCGTGGTCCTTGAAACGTCCCTAGGTGGGGCTGGGGGAGATCCATCCTAAGAAGCATAGCTCATCATCCTTAGAGTTGTCCTGGTTTTCCATGGAATATGATAAGTGGCACAATTGGACTTTCTACCCCCCTTTTATGGCAGCTGAAAACAGTTTTTTGGGGTAGCATCCTGGGTCCCTGATGCTGACCAAGAACTAAGAACAGGAGGATGAATTTTTTTTAAAATTGTATGTATATATTAATATATAATATATATAATCATGAAAGCGCAATCCACGCTTTCTAGTTTGTTCGACCAGGGGGGTCAGGAGGTATTTCCTAACAATCGTGCATTGTTTCAGGTCAGGGCCAAAACTGGAACCAAGGATTTAATAACTATTATGATCAAGGATATGGAAATTACAGTAGCGCCTATGGTGGTGACCAAAGCTATAGTGGCTATGGCGGATATGATTATACTGGGTATAACTATGGGAGCTATGGATATGGACAGGGATATACAGACTACAGTGGTAAGAATATTTACCTTCATTTCCTATACCAATGGCAATGCAATTCACTGTTAAAACATGCCCCCCCCCCCCCCCCCCCCCCCCCCCCCTTTTATTGCATGGTCAGGCACGTTTCTTGACCCGGTAGCGCCGTGAAATCCGACGGCAGGCGCTTCACCGAGCCCTCGGTTCCGAGTCGTTGCGTTCTGACGCGATCTGATGGCGTGTATGAAATGCGTAAAAAAAGAGAAAAGGTTAAAATTTGGGTCTCCGCGAGAATGCCACTGTCCCGACTGCCGGTACTTCGAAAACCGCCACTTCAGACTTGTCTGAAGTAACTCTTCCCTTCTCCAACCAGGTCAGCAAAGTACATACGGAAAAGCTTCCCGGGGTGGTGGTAATCACCAAAACAATTACCAGCCATACTAAAGACCTGGAAGAAGCAGGTGGGTACGGGAGCGCAAGAGACCACTTCCACTAAGTCGAATAGAATTTAAAGATCAATAGACAAATGAAAAACGTAAAACGCTTCGCGTAGCCCGATGGTTTTTGTCTTCTTTTTTTACTGAGCTTTGTTAACTTATTAAACGATTCTTTTTTTTTTAAAAAAAAAAAAAAGCAACCTGTGTGTTTTTGCCTAAAAGTGTCTATAGATCTTTAACTTTAAAATCCGATCTCGCCTTCCGTAGTACTGCAGAAAAACTTAAGAGTTTTTTCTGTTGGCTTTTGTGCGCCAGGAAAGGAGTAATTAAACTTTTTTAGAGCTATTAACAGGTAAAGTACTGAAGTGGGTACAACTTAAGGAAACAAGCATGTTGTCTTCTAACTCTGACATTATACCTTGTTTGTACCCGCCAGCGGGAACTTCATTGCAGGCCGTGTGTCACCCTGACCACGTCTCTCTCTCTGGGGGTCGCACGTTGCGGGCTGAGCGCAAGGCATACACCAGAAAACGCTGTCCTGTGGTATGGTCTCTTCCAACTTCATGTACCAGCGTAAAGATTAAAGTGGAAAAACTTCAGACTTTGGCTTCTTTTTTTTAAAAAACAAAAAAAAAAAACCTTTTGAAGATAATGTTCTTAACTTAAATGGTTTTTTACAGGAGTTAAAGTACATAAAATGCCTTTTTACAGCTTAATCGTTTTGGTCTTCTGTTTAGTGTTATTTCAAATGTGGAGCCTCATTTTTAAGTGCACTCTTTAAGACTTAATGCTTGCTTTTTCTTTTTATAGCCAATAGTGAAATCTGCCAACAAACACGAATTTATAAAGTCGGGGAAAAAAAAAAACTTAAAGATCATATGCACCAGCCTGAGTCCCCGTCGCGCAGACCAATTTGGCCGCTCCCTTAATACGTAATTTGTTATTATTTTGCTTCCTAGAGGCGTCTCTAGGGAAGCTCCCTAGATTGTCCCTATTTTAGCCTGGGAAGTCGGGTTCCCGGGATCAAATTCTGGTTAGATGGATCGCGGCGAATTCCGCCTGAACTTCCGCCGATCAGTGCATATGATCTTTAAGTATTGAAGAGGAATAAGTTGAGGACTTAAAAAGCAATTCATGAAAGTGGACCTTTGAAGGCTTGCAAGGGTCGCGCAGGTCTAACGGGGTCCTTTGTTTTGTTTTAGGTGGAGAAAAGCGACTTACCTTGCAGACCGGCGACGTCGAACAGAGAGGGTGGCCTCCTGTTTGAGCTGAGGTGGCTCTTTTGTAAAAGACTTTCTTAGTGAATTATGACGTCCGATTGTAAATAGTAGCTGATTAGTGTCCTTGTTTTTACTTTGTCCTCCGCCATCTGTGTTACGACTTGTGGATTGTGTTTATACAGATCTTTATATCGTTTCATGTTAGGTGATCCTCCGATGCGTACTTGATGTGATTTTTTTTGTGTGTGTGTTTGTGCGTCTGTGCCGGATACTGAAATGGTTTTGTAAATGTCTCATTTTTAAATAGCAATAATCTGGGCACGGTTGACTTCTAGGGATTAATGACCGGTGGGTAATTTTTTTTTTTTTTAAAGCAGCAGTACGCTCACTTTATTTGGTGGCAGATTTTTGTGCCACAGCTTTGGAAATCCGTTTAAAACTATCGTGACTCCTGCTGTAGTCAAAGGGTGTTTTTTGGTGTGTGGGGGGGAGGTCTCCCCCATATGAGCAACTGGATGCTTTGGGCATCCTGGATTTTTCTTTTTTCTGCAAAAGAAACGCCTTGACAAACTCCCTGAACAGATCCCCCCCCCCTCAATAATTGCTTTTTAGGGGGTGGAAAGATGCTTGCTTTGAGTCCTTGCCTGTAAAGAGAAGCCCTCTTGCGTAGGTTGGGTCCCGTCAGAGGGAATATTCAGCAAAACCCGTCGATGGATCTTACCGGCAAGGTTTTAGCACCAGATGGGCAGTTAAATGTTTTGGGGAACTGGGCGCAGTCTCCGCCACTTGAAGAAGCTGCTTCTCCCGTTGGGACCTACGCTTGGAAAGCTTCAGCAGTTAACGATTTTTAACCGTCAAAGTTAAGGGAAAGTCGTCGCAAAACCCCTCGTCATGTACTCCGTATTGTTTTGTACTCGAAATAAAAGTTATTTTTCCAGTTCCAATGCAGCTAGTGCATTTATGCCGAGTAGTGTTACGACATGCCTAGGTTGTAGGGGGTCCCCCAGGGCAGGGCTGGCCCGGTCCAGGCCCGCGGTGGTCTGGTGTGCGGAGGGAGACCTTAAACCTGGCTTGTAGGCAACCGTTTTTTCAAATGAATGTAAGACAGCTGTGATAAAAGTGGTTTGTTACCCTCCCACTAGCTTCCGTTTTTTTTTTTTTTAATTTGTCCGAATAAATGGAAGATAAACCCACGACGGTGTATTTTGAATGCCTACTTCGGTACGGAGCCCATATTCTTGGGTACATTGAGTAAAAGCCAGCCCTGACATGGTAGTAATGATAACGATGGCATTTATTAAGCGCTTACTATGTGCAAAGCACTGCTACTTGAGAAGCAGCGTGGCTCAGTGGGAAGAGCCCGCGCTTGGGAGTCAGAGGTCATGGGTTCAAATCCCGGCTCCACCAGTTGTCAGCTGTGTGACTTTGGGCAAGTTGCTTCACTTCTCTGGGCCTCAGTTACCTCATCTGTAAAATGGGGATGAAGACTGTGAGCCCCCCCCGTGGGACAACCTGATCACCTTGTATTCCCCCCAGCGCTTAGAACAATGCTTTGCACATAGTAAGCGCTTAACAAGTGCCATTATTATTATTACTAACAGCCACACTTGCTTCCAAATTGCACCTAAAAGACAGCTCGGATGAGTGGAAGTTTTCAAGTGGGTGTCGGGGCAACAGAAGAGCCCGGGTTTTGGAGTCGGAGGTCCTGGGTTCAAATCCCGGCTCTGCCACTTGTCTGCTGGGTGACTTTGGGCAAGTCACTTAACTTCTCTGTGCCTCAGTTACCTCATCTGTAAAATGGGGATGAAGATAGCCCCCCATGGGACAACCTGATCACCTTGTAACCTCCCCAGTGCTTTGCACATAGTAAGCGCTTAATAAATGCCATTTTAAAAAAATGCTGCTGAAGAAGGGCTTGTTGGTGCCCGGTGACAACAATAATAATAATAATGATGGCACTTATTAAGCGCTTACTATGTTCTAAGCGCTGGGGTGGTTACAAGGTGATGAGGTTGTCCCATGGGGGGCTCACTGTCTTCATCCCCATTTTACAGATGAGGTTCAACAAGAAGGAGCAGCCCAAACATAAGAGAAATTGATCATCATCATCAGTCGTATTTATTGAGCGCTTACTGTGTGCAGAGCACTGTACTAAGCGCTTGGGAAGTACAAGTTGGCAACATATAGAGACAGTCCCTACCCAACAGTGGGCTCACAGTCTAAAAGAAATTGATCCCTCCACCTGCTTTCCGTCCAAACTTTAGAGTGCAGTGGGGGGAAAAAAATGCCGCAGCCCCAAAATGTGGATACTGTGGCTTCGGCGGCAGGAACGGTTTCTCAGCTGTCCCTGCGGGGAAGGGAGATTGTTGAGGTGAAGCCTTTAGTCTAAAGGATTATGTTTAAATGAAAATGATAATCAATCAATTGTATTTATTGAGTGCTTACTGTGTGCAGAGCACTGTACTAAGCGCTTGGGAAGTACAAGTAGGCAACATATAGAGATGGTCCCTACCCAACAGTGGGTTCACAGTCCAATCATTCGTATTGAACGCTTACTGTGTGCAGAGCACCGTACTAAGCGCTTGGGAAGTACAAGTTGGCAACATATAGAGACGGCCCCTACCCAACAGTGGGCTCACAGTCTAAAAGGGGGAGACGGAGAACAAAACCAAACATACTAACAAAATAAATAGGATAGATATGTACAAGTAAAATAGAGTAATAAATATGTACAAACATATATACAGGTGCTGTGGGGAAGGGAAGGAGGTAAGATGGGGGGGATGGAGAGGGGGACGAGGGGGTCTAAGGTAGGGGGGCCATAAGGAAGCTAATTCGGTAGCCCAGTGGTGGTGGTGGCTAAATGGATGGAGATGGGACACATCTGGGAAATATTGTATAGGAAGAGCCAAGAGGTTTAATGGCCTATTCATTCATTCAATCGTATTTATTGAGCGCTTACTGCGTGCAGAGCACTACTAAGCGCTTGGGAACTACAAGTCGGCAACATAGACGGTCCGTACCCAACTACGGCCCATGAGAGGTGTAAAAGGAGGCAAAGATGTCAAGGTTGTTAGTGAACCTTTGGTGGATAAAAAAAACAACATTTCAAGGCGGAGAATGTTCAATTTTTACACTTCAAAGGCTCTTGCCTTCATACCTACTCAGCCCCCTCTTTCTCCCCCCAACCTAGTCTGTTTGCTCCTAATCGTCACTGGCCTCTTCACCCTCAAGGACCCAAGGACAATTCAGCCATCTCCTCAGGGGTCTGGCAAATGCTGACCACTGTACCCACAAAGACTCAAGGACAAGTCTTCTAGACCGTGAGCCCGCTGTTGGGTAGGGACTGTCTCTAGATGTTGCCAACTTGGACTTCCCAAGCGCTTAGTACAGTGCTCTGCACACAGGAAGCGCTCAATAAATACGATTGACTGATTATTCGAACAGCTGCTCGGCATCACCTCATTGAGTAGTTACTGCTGTCTTTTACCTCAAGAACAATGCTTAAAACTTCACCAGTCCTCCTTTCTGGTCAGCCCATCCCCGCCCTCCTCTCCCACCACACCTAATAATAATGATGCCATCATTATTATTGTATCTATCCCAGCGCTTGGAACAGTGCTCGGCACATAGTAAGCGCTTAACAAATGCCATCATTATTATTATTATTATTATTATTATTATTGTATCTACCCCAGCGCTTTGAACAGTGCTTGGCACATAGTAAGTGCTTAACAAATGCCATCATCATTATTATTATTATTATTGTATCTACCCCAGCACATAGAACAGTGCTCGGAACACAGTAAGCGCTTAAATGCCATCATTATTATTGTTATTATTGTATCTACCTCAGTGCTTAGAACAGTGCTCAGCACATAGTAAGCGCTTAACAAATGCCATCATTATTATACCCCCTTCAGTGCTTAGAACAGTGCTTGGCACATAGTAAGCGCTTAACAAATGCCATCATTACCATTGTATTTATCTCAGTGCTTAGAACAGTACTCGGCACATGGCGCTTAATAAATGCCATTATTATTACACACACCCCCTCCCAGCACTTAGAACAGTGCTTGGCACATAGCACTTAACAAATGCCATTATTATTATTATTACCCCCCCCAGCACTTAGAACAGTGCTTGGCACATAGTAAGCGCTTAACAAATGCCATTATTATTATTATTGTATCTACCCCAGCGCTTAGAACAGTGCCTGGCACATAGTAAGTGCTTAACAAATGCCATCATTAGTATTATTATTGTATCTCCCCCAGCACTTAGAACAGTGCTCGACACATAGTGTTTAACAAATGCCATTATTATTATTATTACCCCCCCCAGCACTCAGAACAGTGCTCGGCACATAGTAAGCGCTTAACAAATGCCATTATTATTATTATTGTATCTACCCCAGCGCTTAGAACAGTGCTTGGCACATAGTAAGCGCTTAAATGCCATCACCATTATTATTATTATTATTGTACCTACTCCAGCGCTTAGAACAGTGCTTGGCACATAGTAAGCGTTTAACAAATGCCATCATCATAATCATCATCCTTGTGCCCCATTTAGCCTCCGAACCCAAGCTACCTTCCCGTGATGACCAAATGGATGCTCTGGACACCACCTTCTCTATTGAACTCAACACACTCGCCCTCCTATCCCTTTGTAATAATAATAATAATTTTGGTATTTGTTAAGCGCTTACTATGTGCCAAGCACTGTTCTAAGCGCTGGGGAAGATACAAGGTAATCAGGTTGTCCCACATGGGGCTCACAGTCTCAATCTCCATTTTCCAGATGAGGGAACTGAGGCCCAGAGAAATTAAGTGACTTGCCCAAGGTCACACAGCTGATAAGTGGTGGAGCCGGAATTTGAACCCATGACCTCTGACTCCAAAGCCCGGGCTCTTTCCACTGAGCCACGCTGCTTCTCAGATCGTAGATCTGCTTCGTAGATCTCTTACCATTCATTCGTTCATTCATTCAATCGTATTTATTGAGCGCTTCCTGTGTGCAGAGCACTGGACTAAGCGCTTGGGAAGTCCAAGTTGGCAACATCTAGACACGGTCCCTACCCAACAGCGGGCTCACAGGCTAGAAGGGGGAGACAGACGACAAAACAAAACATAGAGAAGCAGCGTGGCTCAGTGGAAAGAGCCCGGGCTTTGGAGTCAGAGGTCAGGGGTTCAAATCCCGGCTCTGCCAATTGTCAGCTGGGTGACTTTGGGCAAGTCACTTCACTTCTCTGTGCCTCAGTTACCTCATCTGTAAAATGGGGATTAAGAATGTGAGCCCCGCATGGGACACCCTGATCACTTTGTAGCCTTCCCAGCGCTTAGAACGGTGCTTTGCACATAGTAAGCGCTTAAGAAGTGCCATCATTATTATTATAAACCAAATAAAATAAATAGAATAAATAATGTACAAGTAAAATAGAGTAATATGTACAAACATATATGCACACATATATATTACCACTAACCCACAGTCCTGGATCACCAGCGCAGTCGTCCTCCTTTGCTCTTGTGCCCGGGCCGCAGGGCGCTGCTGGCAGAAATCGAAATTTCAGGCCGATTTTGTCTGCTTCAGGGGTATCCTTGCGGGCTTTAACTGTGCCCGCCCCTCTGCACGGCAAAATAATAATAATGATGATGGCATTTGTTAAGCGCTTACTATGTGCAAAGCACTGTTCTAAGCGCTGGGGAGGATACAAGGTGATCAGGTTGTCCCACGTGGGGCACACAGTCTTCATCCCCATTTTCCAGATGAGGGAACTGAGGCCCAGAGAAGTGAAGTGACTTGCCCAAAGTCCCACGGCTGACAAGTGGCGGAGCTGGGATTTGAACTCATGACCTCTGACTCCCAAGCCCGGGCTCTTTCCATTGAGAGACGCTGCTTCTCAATGATTTCCCGGCTCTGCCAATTGTCAGCTGTGTGACTTTGGGCAAGTCACTTAACTTCTCTGGGCCTCAGTTCCCTCATCTGTAAAATGGGGATGAAGACTGTGAGCCCCCCGTGGGACAACCTGATCACCTTGTAACCTCCCCAGCGCTTAGAACAGTGCTTTGCACATAGTAAGCGCTTACTAAATGCCATTATTCTTATTATTTCTCCACGCCCCGCACCCTCACCAGTTGTTCCAGAACAGTGCTTGGCACATAGTAAGTGCTTAACAAACGCTATTATTATTATTATTATTATTATTATTATTATTATTATTATTTGTATCTCCCCCAGCACTTAGAACAATGCTCGGCACATAGAAGCAGTGTGGCTCAGTGGAAAGAGCACAGGCTTTGGAGTCAGAGGTCATGGGTTCGAGTCTCAGCTCGGCCAATTTTCACCTGTGTGACTTTGGGCAAGTCACCTAACTTCTCTGTGCCTCAGTTCTCTGTAAAATGGGGATGAAGACTGTGAGCCCCCTGTGGGACAACCTGATCACTTTGTAACCTCCCCAGCACTTAGAACAGTGCTTTGCACAGAGTAAGCGCTTAATTATTATTATTAGAGAAGCAGCGTGACTCAGTGGAAAGAGCCCGGGCTTTGGAGGCAGAGGTCATGGGTTCAAATCCTGGCTCTGCCAACTGTCAGGTGGGTGACTTTGGGCAAGTCACTTCACTTCTCCGGGCCTCAGTTCCCTCATCTGGAAAATGGGGATTAAGACTGTGAGCCCCACGTGGGACAACCTGATCACCTTATATCTCCCCCAGCGCTTAGAACAGTGCTTGGCACATAGTAGGTGCTTAATAAATGCCATTATTATTATTATTATTATTATTCTGCTGCTTCCCCATCTGTAATTAAAAGTGCCTCACCCTGATAGATTGTAAACTCCTTGTGGATAGTTATTATTGATAATAATAATTGTAGTATTTACTGTGCACTTACTGCACGCAAAGCACTGTACTAAGCGCTTGGGAGAGTGCAATATAACGGACACATTCTCTGCCCACGTTCATTCATTCATTCAATCTTACTTATTGAGCGCTTACTGGGTACTGAGCACTGTACTAAGCGCTTGGGAAGTCCAAGTCAGCAACATATAGAGACGGACCCTACCCAACAACGGGCTCACAGTCTAGAAGGGGGAGACAGACAACAAAACCAAACAAGTAGACAGGTGTCAAAATCATCAGAACAAATAGAATTATAGCTCTATGCACATCATTATCAAAATAAATAGAATGGTAAATATGTACGAGTAAAATAGAGTAATAAATCTGTACAAATATAAACAAGTGCTATGGGGAAGGGAATGACAACTAGCTCACAGTCTAGAAGGGGGAGACAGACAACAAAACCAAACAAGTAGACAGGTGTCCAAATTGTCAGAACAAAAAGAATTATAACTATAGGCACATCATTAACAAAATAAATAGAATGGTAAATATGTACAAGTAAAATAAATGGAGCAATAAATCTGTAAAAATATAAACGAGTGCTTTGGGGAAGGGAACGACAACTAGCTCACAGTCTAGAAGGGGGAGACAGACAATAAAACCAAACAAGTAGACAGGTGTCAAAATTGTCAGAACAAATAGAATTATAACTATAAGCACATCATTAACAAAATAAATAGAATCGTAAATATGTACAAGTAAAATAAATAGAGTAATAAATCTGTACAAATATAAACAGGAGCTGTGGGGAGGGGAACGACAACTAGCTCAGTCTAGAAGGGGAGACAGACAACAAAACAAATAGACAGGTGTCAAAATTGTCAGAACAAATAGAATTATAGCTATATCCTCATTAACAAAATAAATTTTACTCGTAAATAATAAATATTATTTATAATAAATAAATATTTACTTGTAAATATGTGCGAGTAAAATGAATAGAGTAATAAATCTGTACAAATATAAACAAGTGCTGTGGGGAAGGGAACGACAACTAGCAGTCTAGAAGGGGGAGACAGACAACAAAACCAAACAAGTAGACAGGTGTTAAAATTGTCAGAACAAATAGAATTATAACTATAAGCACATCATTAACAAAATAAATAGAATCGTAAATATGTACAAGTAAAATAAATAGAGTAATAAATCTGTACAAATATAAACAGGAGCTGTGGGGAGGGGAACGACAACCAGCTCAGTCTAGAAGGGGGAGACAGACAACAAAACCAAACAAGTAGACAGGTGTCAAAATCGTCAGAACAAATAGAATTATATCTATATGCACATCATTAACAAAATAAATAGAATGGTAAATATGTACGAGTAAAATAAATAGAGTAATAAATCCGTAGAAATATAAACAAGTGCTGTGGGGAGGGGAACGACAACTAGCTCACAGTCTAGAAGGGGGAGACAGGCAACAAAACAAAACAAGTAGACAGGTGTCCAAATTGTCAGAACAAATAGAATTATATCTACATGCACATCATTAACAAAATAAATAGAATGGTAAATATGTACGAGTAAAATAGAGTAATAAATCTGTACAAATATGAACAAGTGCTGTGGGGAGGGGAACGACAACTACCTCACAGTCTAGAAGGGGGAGACAGACAACAAAACCAAACAAGTAGACAGGTGTCAAAATTGTCAGAACAAATAGAATTATAACTATAAGCACATCATTAACAAAATAAATAGAATCGTAAATATGTACAAGTAAAATAAATAGAGTAATAAATCTGTACAAATATAAAAGAGTGCTGTGTGGAAGGGAACGACAACTAGCTCACAGTCTAGAAGTGGGAGACAGACAACAAAACAAAACAAGTAGACAGGTGTCCAAATTGCCAGAACAAATAGAATTATAACTATAGGCACATCATTAACAAAATAAATAGAATGGTAAATATGTACGAGTAAAATAAATAGAGTAATAAATCTGTACAAATATAAACGAGTGCTGTGGGGAGGGGAACGACAACTAGCTCACAGTCTAGAAGGGGGAGACAGACAACAAAACCAAACAAGTAGACAGGTGTCAAAATTGTCAGAACAAATAGAATTATAGCTATATCCGCATCATTAACAAAATAAATAGAATGGTAGCTATGTATGAGTAAAATGGATAGAGTAATAAATCTGCACAAATATAAACAAGTGCTGTGGGGAGGGGAATGACAACTAGCTCACAGTCTAGAGGGGAAGGCAGACATTAATAAAAATAAATAGATAAATGAAGAAATTACAGATATGTACATGCTGATCATGTATGATCATCTTAGCGATTGTACGCGGTGATCATGTTTGCCAATTCAGTTGTAGTGTACTCTCCCAAGCCCTTAGCAGAGTGCTCTGCACAATGTAGGGAAGCAGCATGACGTAGTGGCTAAGGGCCCGGGCCTGGGAATCGGAAGGTCTTGGGTTCTAATCCCGCCTCCGCCACTTGTTTGCTGTGTGACCTTGGGGAAGTCACTCAACTTCTCTGTGCTTCAGCTCCCTCATCTGTCAAATGGGGATGGAGACTGTGAGCCCCACGTGGGACAGGGACTGTGTCCAGCCCGATTTGCTTGTATCCATACCAGCGCTTAGTACAGTGCCTGACACATAGTAAGCGCTTAACAAATACCATAATAGCAATAATATTCTTCAATAATATTTCCCCTTCTAGACTGTGAGCCCGTGGTTGGGTAGGAACCGTTTCTATATGTTGCCAACTTGTAATAATAATAGTAATAATGATGGTATTTATTAAGCGCTTACTATGTGCAAAGCACCTTAGCACAAGGTGATCAGGTTGTCCCACATGGGACTCACAGTCTTAATCCCCATTTTACAGATGAGGGAACTGAGGCCCAGAGAAGTGAAGTGACTTCTAAGCACTGGGGGGGGTTACAAGGTGATGAGGTTGTCCCACGTGGGGCTCACAGTCTTAATCCCCATTTTCCAGATGAGGTAACTGAGGCACAGAGAAGTGAAGTGACTTCTAAGCACTGGGGGGGTTACAAGGTGATCAGGTTGTCCCACGGGGGACTCACAGTCTTAATCCCCATTTTCCAGATGAGGGAACCGAGGCCCAGAGAAGTGAAGTGACTTCTAAGCACTGGGGGGGTTACAAGGTGATCAGGTTGTCCCACGGGGGGCTCACAGTCTTAATCCCCATTTTACAGATGAGGGAACTGAGGCCCAGAGACGTGAAGTGACTTCTAAGCACTGGGGGGGTTACAAGGTGATCAGGTTGTCCCACGGGGGGGCTCACAGCCTTAATCCCCATTTTACAGATGAGGGAACTGAGGCCCAGAGAATAATAATAATAATGATGGTATTTGTTAAGCGCTTACTATGTGCAAGGCACGGTTCTAAGCGCTGAGCACTTTTCTAAGCGCTGAGAAGTGAAGTGACTTGCCCAAAGTCACCCAGCTGACAAGCGGCGGAGCTGGGATTTGAACCCATGACCCCTGACTCCAAAACCCGGGCTCTTTCCACTGAGCCACGCTGCTTCTTGTTTCCAAGCACTTAGTCCAGTGCTCTGCACACAGTAAGCGCTCAATAAATACGATCGAATGAATGAATGAATGAATAATAATAACTGTAAAGCACTCATTAAATACCACTGATTTATTATCCTATCCCAATTCAGATGCTGCTTCAGCCTCCCCCCTCTCTTCCTCCAGTCTCTGCCCTTTCCCATTCCCATTCCTCTGCCACCTTTGTCATTTTTCTGCAATCCGGGCCCCGTACCTCCTTCGGGATTACCCCCACAGGGGAGGCCTCCCAGCCTGAAACTCTTAATTTCATCTCAAGTAAGCACCTGAGCAATAAATAATAATAATAATGATGGCATTTGTTAAGCGCTTACTATGTGCAAAGCACCGTTCTAAGCGCTGGGGAGGATACAAGGTGATCAGGTTGTCCCACGGAGGGACTCACAGTATTAATCCCCATTTTCCAGATGAGGTCACTGAGGCCCCAGAGAAGTGAAGTGACTTGCCCAAAGTCACCCAGCTGACCAGTGGTAGAGGTGGGATT
Source organism: Tachyglossus aculeatus (assembly GCF_015852505.1). Classification (NCBI taxonomy): domain Eukaryota; kingdom Metazoa; phylum Chordata; class Mammalia; order Monotremata; family Tachyglossidae; genus Tachyglossus; species Tachyglossus aculeatus. The sequence goes on from NC_052082.1 coordinate 11,161,621, forward strand.
TGAACCCGTGACCTCTGACTCCAAAGCCCGGGCTCTTTCCACTGAGCCACGCTGCTTCTCTACCACATTAAGTGGTGGGACGAGAACATGAGTTAGAAGACATCATCATCATCAATCGTATTTATTGAGCGCTTACTATGTGCAGAGCACTGTACTAAGCGCTTGGGAAGTACAAATTGGCAACATATAGAGGCGGTCCCTACCCAACAGTGGGCTCACAGTCTAAAAGGGGGAGACAGAGAACAAAACCAAACATACCAACAAAATAAATAGAATAGATATGTCCAAGTAAAATAAATAAATAAATAAGTAGAGTAATAAATGTGTACAAACATATATACATATTTATAGGTGCTGTGGGGAAGGGAAGGAGGTAAGATCATCATCAATCGTATTTATTGAGCGCTTACTATGTGCAGAGCACTGGACTAAGCGCTTGGGAAGTACAAATTGGCAACATCTAGAGACAGTCCCTACCCAACAGTGGGCTCACAGTCTAAAAGGGGGAGACAGAGAACAAAACCAAACATACGAACAAAATAAAATAAATAGAATAGATATGTCCAAGTAAAATAAATAAATAAACAAGTAGAGTAATAAATATGTACAAACATATATCATCATCATCATCATCAATCGTATTTATTGAGCGCTTACTATGTGCAGAGCACTGTACTAAGCGCTTGGGAAGTACAAATTGGCAACATATAGAGACAGTCCCTACCCAACAGTGGGCTCACAGTCTAAAAGGGGGAAGACAGAGAACAAAACCAAACATACTAACAAAATAAAATAAATAGAATAGATATGTACAAATAAAATAAATAAATAAATAAATAGAGTAATAAATACGCACAAACATATATCCATATATACAGGTGCTGTGGGGAAGGGAAGGAGGTAAGATGGGGGGGATGGAGAGGGGGACGAGGGGGAGAGGAAGGAAGGGGCTCAGTCTGGGAGCTCCTTGATCGCTGTGTGCCTTCCCCCTTGGCCTGCACGCTTCTGTAATAATTTCTCCACTTGTATCGCTCGACGATGAAGGATTCCTCCCCCGACCCCCATAACCTGGTAGCTCGGGCGGGCAGGGAATAAATAAATAATGATGGCATTTGTTAAGCGCTCACTATGTGCCAAGCACTGTTCTAAACGCTGGGGAGGATACAAGGTGATCAGGTTGTCCCATGTGGGACTCACAGTCTTAACCCCCATTTTACAGATGAGGGAACTGAGTCACAGAGAAATAAAGCGACTTGCCCAAAGTCACACGACTGACAAGTGGCGGAGCCGGGATTAGAACCCACGACTTCTGACTCCCAAAGCCGGCGATCTTGCCACTGAGCCACGCTGGGCACCTTGATGATGATTATGGTATCTGTTAAGCGTTTACTCTGTGCCAAGCACTGTTCTAAGCGCTGGGGGGGATACAAGGTGATCCGGTTGTCCCACGTGGGGCTCACAGTCTTAAACCCATTTTACAGATGAGGGAACTGAGGCCCAGAGAAGTGAAGTGACTTGCCTAAATTCCCACAGCTGACAAGTGGCGGAGCCGGGATTCAAACCCATGGCCTCTGACTCCAAATAATAACAATAATAATAATAATGGCATTTATTAAGTGCTTACTATGTGCAAAGCACTGGTCTACGCACTGGGGGGGATACAAGGTGATCTGGTTGTCTCACGTGGGGCTAACAGTCTTAAACCCATTTTACAGATGAGGTCACTGAGGCCCAGAGAAGTGGAGTGACTTGCCTAGGGTCCCACAGCTGACAAGTGGCGGAGCTGGGATTCGAACCCACAGCCTCTGACTCCAAATAATAATAATAATAATGATGATCGCATTTAAGTGCTTACTCTGTGCAAAGCACTGTTCCAATACCTGGGGAGGGTACAAGGTGATCAGGTTGTCCCACGGGGGGCTCACAGTCTTAATCCCCATTTTACAGATGAGGTAACTGAGGCCCAGAGGAGTGAAGCGACTTGCCTAAGGCCCCACAGCTGACAAGTGGCAGAGCCGGGATTAGAACCCATGACCTTTGACTCCAAAGCCCGGGCTCTTTCCACTGAGCCATGCTGTTTCTCTTTGCTCTTCTCCCACCTGGACACAAGACTCAGAAGCCCAGTGGGCTTCAACTTTCTGCTTCTTCCGCTTTTTTTAAAAAAATTGTATTTAATTGGTTACTATGCACCATTCTTTTATTCAATCGTATTCATTCATTCATTCATTCATTCAATTGTATTTATTGAGCGCTTCCTGTGTGCAGAGCACTGGACTAAGCACTTGGGAAGCCCAAGTGGGCAACATCTAGAGACGGTCCCTACCCAACAGCGGGCTCACGGTCTAGAAGGGGGAAACAGACAACAAAACCAAACATGTTAACAAAATAAAATAAATAGAATAAATATGTACAAGTAAAATACATAAATAAATAGAGTAATAAATCCGTACAAACATATATACATATATACAGGTGCTGTGGGGAGGGGAAGGAGGTAAGGCGGGGGGGGAGGGGGAGGGGGAAGAGAGGGAGAGAAGCAGCGTGGCTCAGTGGAAAGAGCCCGGGCTTTGGAGTCAGAGGTCATGGGTTCTAATTCCGACTCTGCCACTTGTCAGCTGGGTGACTTTGGGCAAGTCACTTCACTTCTCTGGGCCTCAGTTCCCTCATCTGTAAAATGGGGATGAAGACTGTGAGCCCCACGTGGGACAACCTTGATTACCTTGTAACCCCCCAGTGCTTAGAACAGTGCTTGGCACATAGTAAGCGCTGAACAAATACCAACATTATTATTGAGCACTTACTGTGTGCAAAACACTGTACTGAACGTTTGGGAGAGTACAACAATAAACGAACACATTCCCTGCCCGTAATTTTATAGACTAGACACTGTACTAAGCGCTGGGCTAGGTACAAGCTAATCAGGATGGCCATAGTCCATAGCCCACGTGGGGCTCCATAATAATAATAATGATGGCATTTGTTAAGTGCTTACTATGTGCAAAGCCCTGTTCTAAGCGCTGGGGAGGTTACAAGGTGGTCAGGTTGTCCCACAGGGGGCTCACAGTTTTAATCCCCATTTTACAGATGAGGGAACTGAGGCCCAGAGAAGTCAAGTGACTTGCCCAAAGTCACACAGCTGACAAGTTGCGGAGCCGGGATTTGAACCCATGACCTCTGACTCCAAAGCCCGGGCTCTTTCCACTGAGCCACGCTGCTTCTCTTAATCTTAATCTCCATCTCCATTTTACAGAGGAGTTGACCAAGGGTCCCACAGCAGACAAGGGGCAGAGTCAGGATTAGAATACGTCTGTTAATAATTGTATTTTCCCAATTGCTTAGTTCAGTGCCCTGCACACAGATATATACTAAGTATATATATACTATATATATATATATATATATATTTATTTATTTAAATATATATACTAGTATATATACTAATTATATATATACTATACTAAGGTATATATCTGTAATTTTATTTAGTTGTACTGATATCTGTCTCCTCCCATCCCCAGACTGTTATATACTAAGTATATATATACTATATATATTTATATATATATATATATATACACTAGTATATATACTAAGTATATGTATGCTATACTAAGGTATAGATCTGTAATTTTATTTAGTTGTACTGATGTCTGTCTCCTCCCATCCCCAGACTGTTATATACTAAGCATATATACACTATACATACTATATATATATATATATATTTATATATATACTAGTATATATACTAAGTATATGTATACTATACTAAGGTATAGATCTGTAATTTTATTTAGTTGTTCTGATGTCTGTCTCCTCCCATCCCCAGACTGTTATATACTAAGTATATATATACTATATATATATATATATACTATATATATATATATACTTGTATATATACTAAGTATATGTATACTATACTAAGGTATAGGTCTGTAATTTTATTTAGTTGTACTGATGTCTGTCTCCTCCCATCCCCAGACTGTTATATAAGTATATATATATATATATATATATTCATATATATAGTATATATATAGTAGTATATATACTAAGTATATGCATACTATACTAAGGTATATATCCGTAATTTTATTTAGTTGTACTGATGTCTGTCTCCTCCCATCCCCAGACTGTGAGCTCACTGTGGGCAGGGAAAGTCACTGTTAATTGTTCAACTGGGCTTTCCCAAGCGCTTAGTTCAGTGCTGCACACAGTAAGGGCTTAATATCTGTAATTTTTATTTATCTATATTGCTGGCCGCTCATTTGTATTGATGTCGGTCTCCCCCTCTCTAGACTGTGAGCTCGTTATGGGTAGGGATTGTCCATTTTTATTGCTGCAGTGTACTTTCCTCAGGCCTTAGTACAGTGCTCTGTACACAGTAAGCGCTTAATAAAATAGCTGTAATATTTATAGCATATGTTATACTTAATATAAAAATATTGTTATTATTATATTATTTGTAGTTTATATTTTATATTTTATTTATATGGATGACTGTTTATTTGTATCGATGTCTCTCTCCCTCCCCACACACAGAATGTGTGTGGCTCAGAGAAGCAGCGTGGCTCAGTGGAAAGAGCCTGGGATTGGGAGTCAGAGGTCATGGGTTCAAATCCCAGCTCCGCCAGTTGTCAGCTGTGTGACTTTGGGCAAGTCACTTGACTTCTCTGGGCCTCAGTTCCCTCATCTGTAAAATGGGGATTAAAACTGTGAGCCCCCCGTGGGACAACCTGACCACCTTATAACCTCCCCAGCGCTTAGAATAGATCTAAGGGGAAGCAGTGTGGCTCAGTGGAAAGAGCCCGGGCTTTGGAGTCAGAGGTCGTGGGTTCGAATCCCGGCTCCGCCAATTGTCAGCTGAGTGACTTTGGGCAAGTCACTTCACTTCTCTGGGCCTCAGTTCCCTCATCTGGAAAATGGGGATTAAAACTGTGAGCCCCCCGTGGGACAACCTGACCACCTTGTAACCTCCCCAGCGCTTAGAACAGTGCTTTGCACATAGTAAGCGCTTAATAAATGCCATTATTATTAGAAGGGGGAGACAGACAACAAAACCAGCAGACAGATGTCAATACCATCAGAATAGATAAGTAGAATTATAGCTTTATACGGATCATCTTTTAGACTGTGAGCCCACTGTTGGGTAGGGACTGTCTCTATATGTTGCCAATTTGTCCTTCCCAAGCGCTTAGTCCAGTGCTCTGCACATAGTAAGCGCTCAATAAATACGATTGATGATGATGATATCATTAATAAAATAGAGTAATAAATATGGACAAATATACCCAACTGCTGTGGGGAGGGGAAGAGGGGAGGGCAGAGGGAGGTAGTGGGGGCGATGGGGAGGGGAGGAGGAGCAGAGGATGTGAGTCCCCAAAGGGGCAGGTACTGTTTCTAATCACACCCGTCCATTCATTCATTCATTCAATCATACTTATTGAGCGCTTACTGTGTGCAGAGCCCTGTACTAGGTGCTTGGGAAAGTACAATACAACAAACAGTGACATTCCCTGTCCATGGCGAGCTCATAGTCTAGTAGGGGGGAGACAGACTTCAAAATTCCAGATATCATCATCATCAATCATATTTATTGAGCGCTTACTATGTGCAGAGCACTGTACTAAGCGCTTGGGAAGTCCAAATTGGCAACATCTAGAGACAGTCCCTACCCAACAGTGGGCTCACAGTCTAGAAGGGGGAGACAGAGAACAAAACCAAACATACTAACAGATATGTTTATAAGTGCTGTATTCTCTCCCAGTGCACAGTAACTTCATAATAATAATTATAATGATGGCATTTATTAAGCGCTTACTATGTGCAAAGCACTGCTCTAAGCGCTGGGGGGATACAAGGTGATCAGGAAGGTGATCAGGTTGTCCCGCGTGGGGCTCCCAGTCGTCATCCCCTTTTTACAGATGAGGGAACTGAGGCCCCGAGAAGTGAAGCGACTTGCCCAAGGTCACACAGCAGACAGGTGGCGGAGGTGGGATTCGAACCCATGACCTCTGACTCCAAAGCCCGGGCTCTTTCCACTGAGCCACGCTAATAATTCATTCAGTCATGCAGTTGCACTTATTGAGTGCTCACTGGAAGCCACGTGGCTCAGTGGAAAGAGGCTGGGCTTGGGAGTCAGAGGTCATGGGTTGAGCGCTTACTATGTGCCAAGCACTGTTCTAAGCGCTGGGGAGGATACAAGGTCATCAGGTTGTTCCATGCGGGGCTCAGTCTTTATTCCCATTCTACAGATGAGGGAACTGAGGCATTGAGAAGTTGAGTGCCTTGCCCAAATCCCAACTCCGCCCGTTGTCAGCTGTGTGACTTTGGGCAAGTCGCTTCACTTCTCTGGGCCTCAGTTACCCCATCTGTAAAATGGGGATTAAGACTGTGAGCCCCCTGTGGGACAATCTGATCACCGTGTAATCTCCCCAGCGCTTAGAACAGTGCTTGGCACATAGTAAGCGCTTAGCAAATGCCATCATCATCATCACCATCTGTAATTTTATTTATATTGATGACTGTTTATTTGTATCGATGTCTCTCTCTCCCTCCCTCCTCACACACAGAATATGTGTGGCTCAGAGAAGCAGCGTGGCTCAGTGGAAAGAGCCCGGGCTTTGGAGTCAGGGGTCATGGGTTCAAATCCCGGCTCCGCCAGTTGTCAGCTGGGTGACCTTGGGCAAGTCGCTTCACTTCTCTGGGCCTCAGTTACCGCATCTGTAAAATGGGGATTAAGACTGTGAGCCCCCTGTGGGACAACCTGATCACCTTGTTATAATAATAATAATATAATAATGATGGCATTTATTAAGCGCTCACTATGTGCAAAGCACTCTTCTAAGTGCTGGGGAGGTTACAAGGTGATCAGGTTGCCCCACTGGAGGCTCACATTTAATCCCCATTTTCCAGATGAGGTAACTGAGGCCCAGAGAAGTGAAGTGACTTGCCCAAAGTCACACAGCAGAGAAGTGGCAGAGCCGGGATTCGAACCCATGACCTCTGACTCCATAGCCCGGGCTCTTTCCACTGGGCCACACTGCTTCTCACCTCCCCAGCGCTTAGAACAGCACATAGTAAGTGCTTAGTAAACGAGAGAAGCAGTGTGGCTCAGTGGAAAGAGCCCGGGCTTTGGAGTCCGAGGTCATGGGTTCGAATCCCGGCTCCGCCACTTGTCAGCTGGGTGACTTTGGGCAAGTCACTTCACTTCTCTGTGTCTCAGTTCCCTCATCTGGAAAATGAGGATTAAGAGTGTGAGCCCCACGTGGGACAACCTGATCACCTTGTAAACTCTCCGGTGCTTAGAGCAGTGCTTTGCACATAGTAAGCGCTTAATAAATGCCATCATCATCATCATCAAATGATATTTAAAGAAAAATATGAACTCACTGTGGGGCAAGGATTGTCACTATTGCTGTAGTGTACTTTCCCAGGTGCTTAGTACAGTGCTCTGCACACAGTCACTGCTTAATAAAGACAAGCAGCATGGCCTAGGGGCAATCGAGCGCTTAGAACAGTGTTTTGTACATAGTAGGCGCTTAATAAAAGCCATCATTAGAAGAGCACGGGCTTGGGAGTCGGAGGTCATGGGTTCTAATCCTGGTTCTCATCCTTCAAAGCCCTACTGACTGAGCCCCCTCCTTCCTCTTCCCCCCCTCCCCGCCTTCCCTCCTTCCCCTCCCCACAGCCCCTGTATATATGTTTGTACGGATTTATTACTCTATTTATTATTTTATTTGTTCATATTTATTCTATTTATTTTATTTTGTTAATATGTTTTGTTTTGTGGTCTGTCTCCCCCTTTTAGACTGTACTGTTGGGTAGGGACCGTCTCTATATGTTGCCAACTTGGACTTCCCAAGCGCTTAGTACAGTGCTCTGCACACAGTAAGCGCTCAATAAATACGATTGAATGAATGAATGGACCTGATTAGCTTGTATTCACCCGAGTGCTTAGAACAGTGCTTGGCACCTAGTAATAATAATAATGATGGCATTTGTTAAGTGCTTACTATGCGCCAGGCAGTGTATTAAGCACCGGGGTGTGTTTGTGTTGATGCCTGTTTACTTGTATTGATGTCTGTCTCCCCGCCTCTAGACTGGGAGACCGTTGTGGGCAGGGATTGTCTCTCTTTATTGCTGAATTGTAATAATAATAATAATAATGATGGCGTTTATTAAGCGCTTACTATGTGCAAAGCACTGTTCTAAGCGCTGGGGAGGTTACAGGGTGATCAGGTTGTCCCACGGGGGGCTCACAGTCTTAATCCCCATTTTACAGATGAGGGAACTGAGGCCCAGAGAAGTGAAGTGACTCGCCCAAAGTCACACAGCTGGTAATTGGCAGAGTCAGGATTTGAACCCATGACCTCTGACTCCAAAGCCCGGGCTCTTTCCACTGAGCCACGCTGCTTCTCTAATTGTACTTTCCAAGCACTTAGTACAGTGCTCTGCGCACAGTAAGCGCTCAATAAATATGCTTGAATGAATGAATGAATGAATGAATGAATGAATGAATGAGAGAAGCAGCGTGGCTTAGTGGAAAGAGCCAGGGTTTGGGAGTCATGGGTTCTAATCCCGCCTCCACCGCTTGTCTGCTGTGTGACTTTGGGCAAGCCACTTCACTTCTCTAGGCCTCAGTTCCCTCATCTGTAAAACGGGGATTGAGACTCTGAGCCCCACGTGGGACAACCTGATTACCTTGTATCTACCCCAGCGCTTAGTACAGTGCTTGGCGCCTAGTAATAATAATAATTATGGCATTTGTTAAGCGCTTACTATGCTCCAGGCAGTGTATTAAGCACTGGGGTGTGGTTGTGTTGATGCCTGTTTACTTGTATTGATGTCTGTCTCCCCGCCTCTAGACTGGGAGACCGTTGTGGGCAGGGATTGTCTCTCTTTATTGCTGAATTGTAATAAAAATAATAATAATGATGACTTTTATTAAGCGCTTACTATGTGCAAAGCACTGTTCTAAGCGCTGGGGAGGTTACAAGGTGATCAGGTTGTCCCACGGGGGGCTCACAGTCCTAATCCCCATTTTACAGATGAGGTAACTGAGGCCCAGAGAAGTGAAGTGACTGGCCCAAAGTCACACAGCTGGTAATTGGCAGAGTCAGGATTTGAACCCATGACCTCTGACTCCAAAGCCCGGGCTCTTTCCACTGAGCCACGCTGCTTCTCTAATTGTACTTCCCAAGCACTTAGTCCAGTGCTCTGCACACAGTAAGCGCTCAATAAATATGCTTGAATGAATGAATGAATGAATGAATGAATGAATGAAAGAAGCAGTGTGCTTAGTGGAAAGAGCCAGGGTTTGGGAGTCATGGGTTCTAATCCCGCCTCCACCGCTTGTCTGCTGTGTGACTTTGGGCAAGGCACTTCACTTCTCTGGGCCTCAGTTCCCTCATCTGTAAAACGTGGATTGAGACTCTGAGCCCCACGTGGGACAACCTGATTACCTTGTATCTACCCCAGCGCTTAGTACAGTGCTTGGCGCCTAGTAATAATAATAATTATGGCATTTGTTAAGCGCTTACTATGCTCCAGGCAGTGTATTAAGCACCGGGGTGTGTTTGTGTTGATGCCTGTTTACTTGTATTGATGTCTGCCTCCCCGCCTCTAGACTGGGAGACCGTTGTGGGCAGGGATTGTCTCTCTTTATTGCTGAATTGTAATAATAATAATAATAATGATGGCGTTTATTAAGCGCTTACTATGTGCAAAGCACTGTTCTAAGCGTTGGGGAGGTTACAGGGTGATCAGGTTGTCCCACGGGGGGCTCACAGTCTTAATCCCCATTTTACAGATGAGGGAACTGAGGTCCAGAGAAGTGAAGTGACTTACCCAAAGTCACACAGCTGGTAATTGGCAGAGTCAGGATTTGAACCCGTGACCTCTGACTCCAAAGCCCGGGCTCTTTCCACTGAGCCACGCTGCTTCTCTAATTGTACTTTCCAAGCACTTAGTACAGTGCTCTGCACACAGTAAGTGCTCAATAAATATGCTTGAATGAATGAATGAATGAATGATTGAATGAGAGTAGCAGCGTGGCTTAGCGGAAAGAGCCAGGGTTTAGGAGTCATGGGTTCTAATCCCGCCTCCGCCGCTTGTCTGCTGTGTGACTTTGGGCAAGGCACTTCACTTCCCTGGGCCTCAGTTACCTCATCTGGAAAATGGGGATGAAGACTGGGAGCCCCCCCATGGGACAACCTGATTACCTTGTATCTACCTCAGCGCTTAGTACAGTGCTTGGCACCTAATAATAATAATAATTATGGCATTTGTTAAGTGCTTACTATGCGCCAGGCAGTGTATTAAGCACCGGGGTGTGTTTGTGTTGATGCCTGTTTACTTGTATTGATGTCTGTCTTCCCGCCTCTGGACTGGGAGACCGTTGTGGGCAGGGATTGTCTCTCTTTATTGCTGAATTGTAATAAAAATAATAATAATGATGGCATTTATTAAGCGCTTACTATGTGCAAAGCACTGTTCTAAGCGCTGGGGAGGTTACAAGGTGATCAGGTTGTCCCACGGGGGGCTCACAGTCTTAATCCCCATTTTACAGATGAGGGAACTGGGGCCCAGAGAAGTGAGGTGACTTGCCCAAAGTCACACAGCTGGTAATTGGCAGAGTCAGGATTTGAACCCGTGACCTCTGACTCCAAAGCCCGGGCTCTTTCCACTGAGCCACGCTGCTTCTCTAATTGTACTTCCCAAGCACTTAGTCCAGTGCTCTGCGCACAGTAATCGCTCAATAAATATGCTTGAATGAATGAATGAATGAATGATTGAATGAGAGAAGCAGCGTGGCTTAGTGGAAAGAGCCAGGGTTTGGGAGTCATGGGTTCTAATCCCACTTCCGCCGCTTGTCTGCTGTGTGACTTTGGGCAAGGCACTTCAGTTCTCTGGGCCTCAGTTACCTCATCTGGAAAATGGGGATGAAGACTGGGAGAGCCCTGTGGGACAACCTGATTACCTCGTATCTACCCCAGCGCTTAGTACAGTGCTTGGCACCTAGTAATAATAATAATTATGGCATTTGTTAAGCGCTTACTATGTGCCAGGCAGTGTATTAAGCACCGGGGTGTGTTTGTGTTGATGCCTGTTTACTTGTAGTGATGTCTGTCTCCCCGCCTCTAGACTGGGAGACCGTTGTGGGCAGGGATTGTCTCTCTTTATTGCTGAATTGTACTTTCCAAGCACTTAGTACAGTGCTCTGCGCACAGTAAGCGCTCAATAAATATGCTTGAATGAATGAGAGAAGCAGCGTGGCTCAGTGGAAAGAACCCGGGTTTGGGAGTCAGAGGTCATGGGTTCAAATCCCACCTCCACCGCTCGTCTGCTGTGTGACTTTGGGCAAGGCACTTCACTTCTCTGGGCCTCAGTTCCCTCATCTGTAAAACGGGGACTGAGACTCTGAGCCCCCCGTGGGACAACCTGATTACCTTGTATCTACCCCAGCGCTTAGCACAGTGCTTGGCACATAGTAAGCGCTGAATAGACTGTGAGCCCGCTGTTGGGTAGGGACCGTCTCTATATGTTGCCAACTTGGACTTCCCAAGCTCTTAGTCCAGCGCTCTGCACACAGTAAGCGCTCAATAAATACGACTGAGCGCTTAGTCCAGTGCTCTGCACACAGTAAGCGCTCAATAAATACGATTGAATGAATGAATGAACAAACACCATCATTATTATGACGAATGAATACAAGCAAATGGGGTTGGGCACAGTCCCCGTCCCACGTGGGGCTCACAGTCTCAATCCCCATTTTACAGAGGAGGGAACTGAGGCCCATGCATTCATTCATTCATTCAATCGTATTTATTGAGCGCTTACTGGGTGCAGAGCACTGGACTAAGCGTTTGGAAAGTACGATTCAGCAAGAGAGAGAGACAATACCTTCCCAACAATGGGCTCCCAGTCTAGAAGGGGGGGAGACAGACAACAAAACCCGAGGTCACCCAGCAGACAAGCGGCAGAGCCGGCATTAGACAAAGACCTTAATTATTATCATCATCATCAGCATTAATCGTATTTATTGAGCGCTTACTATGTGCAGAGCACTGGACTAAGCGCTTGGGAAGTCCAAGTTGGCAACATATAGAGACAGTCCCTACCCAACAGTGGGCTCACAGTCTAAAAGGGGGAGACAGAGAACAAAACCAAACATACTAACAAAATAAAATAGAATAGATATGTACAAATAAAATAAATAAATTATTATTATTATTATTAATAAATGCGATTGAATGAGTGATTGAATGAGTGACCCCGCACCGGTTCTAAACCGTGAGCCGGTTGTTGGGTAGGGATTGTCTCTATTTGTTGTCAAATTGTACTTTCATTCATTCATTCATTCATTCATTTATTCATTCATTCATTCATTCAATCGTATTTATTGAGCGCTTACTGTGTGCAGAGCACTGTATTAAGCGCTTGGGAAGTCCAAGTTGGCAACATAGAGAGACGGTCCCTACCCGACAGTGGGCTCACAGCCTAGTCTTCACCGCTTAGAACAGTGCTTGGCACATAATAATAATGATGGCATTTGTTAAGCGCTTACTATGTGCCAAGCACTGTTCTAAGCACTGGGGAGGTTACAAGGTGATCAGGTTGTCCCACGAGGGGCTCCCAGTCTTAATCCCCATTTTACAGATGAGGTCACTGAGGCACAGAGAAGTGAAGTGACTTGCCCAAAGTCACACAGCTAATTGGCATAGTAAGTGCTTAATAAATGCCATTATTATTATTATTATTATTATTATTACTTTCCAAGCGCTTAGTCCACGCGCTCCACGCTGAGAAGCAGCATGGCTCAGCGGAAAGAGCCCGGGCTTTGGAGTCAGAGGTCAGGGGTTCAAATCCCGGCTCCGCCACTTGTCAGCTGAGTGACTTTGGGCAAGTCACTTCACTTCTCTGGGCCTCAGTTCCCTCATCTGTCAAATGGGGATGAAGCCTGTGAGCCCCCCCGAGGGACAACCTGATCACTTGTAACCTCCCCAGCAATTAGAGTAGTGCTTTGCACAGAGTAAGGGCTTAATAAATGCCACCATCGTTGTTATTATTATTATTATTCAAAGCCCTTCAAAGCCCTACTGAGAGCTCACCTCCTCCACGAGGCCTTCCCAGACTGAGCCCCCTCCTTCCTCTCCCCCTCCTCATCCCCCCACCTTACCTCCTTCCCCTCCCCACAGCACCTCTATATATGTATATATGTTTGTACGGATTTATTACTCTATTTATGTATTTTATTTGTACATATATATTCTATTTTATTTTGTTAATATGTTTTGTTGTCTGTCTCCCCCTTCTAGACTGTGAGCCCGCTGTTGGGTAGGGACCGTCTCTAGATGTTGCCGACTTGGACTTCCCAAGCACTTAATCCAGTGCTCTGCACCCAGGAAGCGCTCAATAAGTACGATTGAATGAATGACTTGTCCTTCCCAAGTGCTTAGTCCAGTGCTCTGCACCCAGGAAGCGCTCAATAAATACGATTGAATGAATGACTCGCCTTTCCCAAGCGCTTAGTCCAGTGCTCTGCACCCAGTCAGCGCTCAATAAATACGACTGACTGACTGAATGAATGACTTGTCCTTCCCAAGCGCTTAGCCCAGTGCTCTGCACCCAGTCAGCGCTCAATAAATACAACTGAATGAATGACTCATCCTTCCCAAGTGCTTAGTCCAGTGCTCTGCACCCAGGAAGCGCTCAGTAA